>NC_073227.2:44271969-44575000 GCF_029281585.2 Gorilla gorilla gorilla | reverse complement strand
GATATAGTAAAGGCCACATCTCTGCAGCTTGCTGCACCTCAATGAGTCTAATCTACAAAGTCTAGCTTCAAGGTCTCTAAAAGAAAGTGGCCATGGGCTGGTCCCTGGTGTCCAGCAGCAGTGAGTAAGTGTTCAGAGAAATTTCCACTGAATCTATTTCACAGAACTCTGACCACTGAAAACCACTACATGCAGGAGGCCTTGGCACTCAAAGCAGCCAGGACAAGCCTATCTATGGAGATACCCTGAGGTGCAGAGGGGTGAATATCAATCTGGAAGGGGAACATGAATAATTATATATCCCCCAGAGTACATACAACAACAAAAATATGCTAATGGACTCATACCAGTCTAACTGTGTAATAAAAAGGAGGAATGTGCCTGAAACCAAAGGACACCTCAGCCAAAGACTGACTTACTATTTAAAGTAGACAGGAGATTATAGCCATGAAAGATAATTGACAAATGTGTATACACTAACTACAGAAGCCTGAGAGACTGATTGCAAAAATGCCCTCAGTTCTCCACCCCTCCATGATTCCTACCCTTTGCAACAAGACTTTGCAAATCCCCCTTTCAAAATGAGATCTACCCCTTTAATCTGAGCTGGTCTTGTGACTTGCTTTTGTTCAACAGGGTATAGCAGAAATGCCAGTTTCAAGTCTAGACATCAACAGGTTTTGTATACACTTGCAGACGACCTGTCCTGGGGCACAACAGGTTTTGTGTACCTTCAAAAGAGGTTTCACTCTCTTTTGAATTTCTATGCCTGCCATGAGAATAAGTACAGGCTCAACTGCTAGAAGAAAGAAACCATCTAGAGTAGTGCCAAGGCACTCTTTCTGAACCCGTGCCAGACCAGCCAGCTTTCAGTCCACCTACAAGTTATCAGCTAGATCAGCAGAACTGCTCAGGCACCACATCAACTCATGAGACATGATAAATGGTTGCCATTTAAAACTACCAGTGGTTGGAGTTGTTGGTTCCCCAGCAACTGCATTTATATACGGAATTTGAATACTGAGAATAAGAAAGAAATAAGGAAAAGAGGGAGGGAAGGAGGAAGAAAGGGACACCAAAATCGATTCATATTTACTTAATGTGTTTGTCTTAGCGGATTTTATTTCCCCACTCCCCAGTGGTTAAACCCTGATAGTAACGTAAGTGTTAAGTTAATCATCTCTTCAATTTGAGCTGCACTAATTAATTTACAGGCTAGAGTGTCATCATGCCTATTGCATCTGACAGTAACAATTTCAGACTTCAGATTACTAAAGGTTTTTATAACCATTGATTCATCTTTCCCCCACGATAAACCTGAGAAATTGGTCATTTCACTTATAAGAAAACTGGTTTAGGATATTTAACAGACTTGTTAAGTGCCAGAGTTTGTGAATGTAAGTGGCAGAATTTGACCAGGACTCCTATTTTGTGAATTCAAATTCTGCAAGTAGAAAAGGTAAGGAAATTGGCAAATGACATATGGTTTGGCTGTGTTCCCAACCAAATCTCATCTTGAATTGTAGCTCCCATAATTCCCATGAATTCCCATGTGTTGTGGAAGGGATGTGGTGGGAAGCAATTGAATCATGGGGGTGGGTCTTTTGCTTGCTGTTATCAAGGTAGTGAGTAAGTCTCATAAGATCTGATGGTTTTATAAGGGAGTTCCCCCACACAAGCTCTCTCTTGCCTGTTGCCATGTAAGATGTGTCTTGCCCCCCCTTCGCTTTCTGCCATGATTGGGAGGCCTCCCCAGCCATGTGGAACTGTGAGTCCATTAAACCTCTTTCCTTTATAAATTACCCAGTCTCAGATATGTCTCTATTAGCAGCATGAGAACACACTAATACAATATGTCAAACTCTTGTTATCCTGAACACTTCTAAAGGTTAATAGCAGTATCTCACTTATCTATGCCACACTTATAATAGCTTTACCATTTACGTGTTTTGTAAGATTGGGAATATCATTTAAATACTTGTACCTTAGTTCTCAACTATATTATCATTGCAACTGACTTACTGTGAGCATTAAAGGACATGATACATGTAGAACAGTTGTTCAATGTCTGTCACAAAGTCAGCACATAGCAGTAAATAAATAGTACCATAATATTAGTTGTACAAAATAGCCAATGACTAGTACATGGTAATTAAATATTATTGAGACAAATAATAATAAAAATACATTGTTTTCCCTTTAATTGTATTAACTTGAAGTTTTTCTGCTGTGAGACACTTCTGGTGACATTTTTTTCAACATAGGTGCTAAATTCTATTAATAATTTGGCCAAAAACAAGCTTATTCATTCCCCTAATAATTTAGTATCTGCTTCAGTAATTCAAATTATTTGAAGACTTGAAAAATGAATGAAAACAGGGATTGTCTTTTATAACTCAGAGTAGATAAATACATGTAATAAACAGTACCTTGTTTGCTAACATAATTGTTACTTCTCACCCTGAAATAGATTAGAAACCAAATATTAAAGATAATCTTAATTAGAAATAAATTGTAAATGTATATTATGTCATGAAAATGTCAAAACAAGTCAAGCAACTTAACAAAAAGTTCAGACATAGGGATGTCATTTCAGCTTGTTGTTAAATATCCAGACAGACTCAGATTTCCACTGACAGGGCTCTCTCTTCACTGAATTTGCCAGGCTTTTGGCATTACAGATGCATCCTCATAATCACTAACCTCTATATGTAGACACAGGAAAATCTAGAATCACACTCCTCACAGCAAAAATTAAATTGACTATTGCCACATCTTAAACTAGAAATTAAAAGATAATCTACTGTGATTTATTAATGGCAGTTAATTAAACCATTCCCTGAGTAATAAAATTTTCTTTAAATTAGAAAAATATGATTTTATTTGTTTACTTTCAGAAAACATCACATGGGCTCAGACTCTGGACATTTTACTATAATTTCCATTTAATTCATATCAAAGTGTCAAATATTATTTTAGTAATATCTGATTTTGGATAGAGCAAAAGCAAAACAGTACCAGATAAATTATTATAGGAATATGAAGAAATATATGTCTGACAACTCTGTGGGAGGTATGTATTTTATCCTTCAGCACTAAGGCTTCTATTAGTAACTACTACCACATTAGCTTTTTGAAAAGCAGCTTTATATAATATATAAACAAACAGGGGAAAGTGGGACATTCCTACGAGACAGGTAGGCTCCACCATTCTTGGATTGTGTTATTTAGGAGCATCTTGGATCTTCTTCAGCACATGGCTGTGCTTTTCCTTTTCCCTGACTTCTGCAGTAAGGTGTGCTGCACAAAAGTAGGATTTCTCAACTATGCCACCATTGACATTTCATGCTGGGTAATTCCTTGGGGGGGAGTTTGGACTGTTCTTTGCATTTTAGGTTGTTTCATTTGGCAGCCTATCCCACTTCTACCCACTAGATTCCAGTAGCAATGCTTCCCTGAATCCAGTGGTCACAATTAAAATGTCTCCAGACAGTACCAAATATCCCTGGGGGATTTAAAAATCATCCACATTGAGAACTACTGTACTACATTCAACAGGATAAACTGTCACCCCAGCATTACCAGACCTATTCTCCCAACACACATTTTTGGCCATGCTTCATGATATACAGAGTTCTGCATCCAATGCAATAACCTCAATTCAATTCACTATGTCTGTAAAAATGCTTATGTATCTTGCCCTGACGGCTGTCACCACTGGTGGTACCTAAGCATGTTGTCCAGGGGCCTGGGGATTGACCAGCCTCATTCATCATCACCAGTGCCTGTACATGCCTCCTGGGAGCCTGAGGATAAGGCTACTTGGCCTGCCACTGCTGCCTGCATGCACTGCCTGGGGTCTGGGAATAGGCCCACTTCATCTACTGCCAACACCTATGTGTGCCTCCCAGGAGTGTGGGGACAAGGTAGAACAGCCCACTACTGCCATCAATGGCACCCATGTGCACCACTGGGGGCTTCAAGGTTGGTGCATCACTGCTACTGCCACATCTGATGTAACACATGACATCCAGGGGATCAAGAGTCTGATCACTCTCCCAGGTCACTGCTACCACTGTTAGCACCTGAGCAAGGTGCTTGAAGGCCTAAGGACAGCCATGCTGGACCTACCACTGACAGTGCCTGCATGCACCACCTGGGGGCCTGAGGACTGGCACATCTGGCCTGCCATCAACACCATCTGTGTCTGGCATCCTTGTCCCCAGCAAAGCTTCACCACAGACTCCACTAACAACCACAGCCTAAGCCACTGAGGAAGTTATAGACACAACTAACAGCAATTACAGCAGAAGAAATCATATGCAGACTACACTACTGCACCTACCCAGAAACAAAGCCAAAGCACCCTATCTAACTAACACTATAAGTACATCTATTGGAAAAATTTTTTCCTTACAAAAAGTCTTTCCCCTTCCAGTCCATAAAAATTGGAAGAAGTAATTGTTATACCAGGCATGCAGATATCAAAGTAAGGACACAAGAAACATAAAAAAGCAAGGAAACAGGACACCCCCAAAGGAATACAATAATTCTCCAGTAACAGATCCTAACAAAAAGGAAGTCTATTAAATGCCTGAAAAAGAATTCAAAATAATAATATTAAAGAAACTTAGTGAGATACAATAGAGCACACATAAACAACACAAAGAAATCAGGAAAACAATTAATGGTTTAAATGAGAAATTCAACAAAGAGATAGGCACTATAAAAAAGAACAAAACAGAAATCCTGGAAGTGAAGAACTCAGTGAATAAAATAAAAAATACAATTGAGAGCTTCAACAACAGAGTAGATCAAAAAGAAGAAGGAATTTCTGAATTTGAAGATACATCTTTTGAAATAACCCAGTAGGAAGAAAAACAAAGAATAAAAAAGAATAAAGAAAGCCTACCTGAATTTTGAATTTCTACAGCTGCCATGTGAATAAGTACAGTCTAAACTGCTAGAAGAAAATAAATCACCTACAGTAGTGCCAAGGCATTCTTTCTGAATCCATGCCAGAACAGCCAGCTTTAAGTCTACCTACAAGCTGTCAGCTAGATACTGGAAACTACTCAGGAACCCCATTAACTCATGAGACATAATAAATGGTAGTTATATATAGGCCACCATAAAGTGAAAATATTCAAATTTTGAGAATTCTAGAAGAAGAGACAGGCAAGGCTTAGAAAATGTATTTGAAAAAATAATGAAAACTTCCCAAATCTAGCAAGAGATATAAACATCCAGATACAGAAGCTAGAAAATTCCCAAATAGGTAAAACCCTAAAGGTCTTCTCCAAAGCACATTATAATCAAACTGTCAAATATCAAAGAAAGATTTCTAAAAACAGCCAGAGAAAAAGGTCAAGTCATATATAAGGGAAGCCCAAACAGACTAACAGCAAATTCCTCAGAAGAAACTTTACAGGCCAAGACAGAATGGCATGAAATATTCAAAGTGCTTAAAAAAAACCCTGTCAGTCAAGACTATTATACCCAGCAAAATTATTCTTCAAAAATGAAGGAGATATAAAGTCTTATGCAGACCATCAACAACTGAGGGAATTTATTACCATTAGATTGGCCCTTCAGGAAATACTTTTGGAAGTCCTACATCTGGAAATGAAAGGATGATATCTACCAGCATGAAGGACAAAAGGATATACAAAATATACAAAAGGATAAAACTCAGTTGTAGAGCAGATATGCAAATGAGAAAGAGGAAGGAGTCAGGCATTACCACCACATAAAACCATGAAACTACAATGAAAATAAGTGATAAAGAAAGAAACAAAGGTTATACAAAACAAACAGAAAACCATTAACAAAATCACAGGAATAAGTCCTCATCTATCAATAATACCCTTCAATGTGAATGGAATAAATTCCCCAGTTAAAAGATACAAACTTGCTGAATGAATGAAAAATATAACCCAATTATACATTGCCTACAAGAAACTCACTTCCCTTGCTAAGACACATACAGGCTCAAAGTGAAGGGATGGAAAAAAAAATATTCCACACAAACAGAAACCAAAAGGAAGCAGGAGTACCTATATTTATATGAGATAAAACAGATTTTAAGTCAAAAACTGCAAAAAGAGACAAAGTATTTCATTACATAATAATAAAGGGCAAGATAATATAACAGTTATAAATACATATTTACCCAACACTACAGTACCCAGATGTAAAGCAAATATTATTAGGTCAAATGGAGAGAGAGACTTAAATAAAATAATAATTGGTGATTTCAGCACCCTACTCTCCACATCAGACAGATCATCTATACAGGAAGTAATGAAACATTGGATATAAATGCACTTTAGACCAAATGACATTCACAGAACAGTTTTTGCAACATCTGCAGAGTACACATTCCTCTCATCAGCATATGGAACATTTTCTAGGATAGACCTTACATGAGCTCACAAAACAAGTCTTAACAAATTTTTTAAAGCCCAAATTATATCAAGGATCTTCTCAGATTGCAATAGAACAAAACTGAAAATCAATAACAAGAATTTTAGAAACTATCCAAACACCTAAAAATTGAACAACATGCTCCTGAATGACCGCTGGGCCAATGAAGAAATTAGGAGGAAAATTTAAAAAAATATATTTTAAAATAAAAGGGAAACATAAAATACTGAAACCAATGGACACAGCAAAAACAGCACTAAGAATGAAGTTTATATCAGTAAGTGAACACATTAAAAAGTAGAAAGATTTCAAATAAACAACTTAATGATGCACCTCAAAGAATCAGAAAAGCAAGAACAAACAAAAATCCAAATTAATAGAAGAAAAAAATAATAAAGATGAGCTGGGCGTGGTGGCTCACACCTGTAATCCCAGCACATTGGGAGGCCAAGATGGGCAAACTGATTGAACTCAGGAGTTTGAGATCAACCTGGGCAACATGGTGAAACCTCATCTCTAGAAAAAAAAAACCAAAAAGTTTTCTGGGTGTGGTGGCATGTGTCTGCAGTCCTTGCTGTTCAGGAGCCTGAAGTGGGAGGATTGCTTGAGCTCAGGAAGTCAAGGCTACAGTGAACTGTGATCATGCCACTGCACCACTCCAGCCTGAGAAACAAAGAGAGACCTTGTCTCCAAAATAAAAAACAAATAAATACATAATAAAGATAAAAGGAGAAATAAATAAAATAGAGAATAAAAAACCACAGAGGATCAACAAAGTGAAAAGTTGGATTTTTGAAAAGAGAAATAAAATTGATAAACTACTAGTGAGTCCAACCAATAAACAAAGAGAGAAGCCCCAAGTAAAGAAAATCAGAAACAAAGGAGAAGAAATTACAGCTGATATGAGAGAAATACAATGAATAATTAGTGACTATTATGAACAATTATATGCCAACAAATTGGAAAATCTAGAAGAAATGGATAAATTCATGGACATATAAAATTTACCAAGATTGAACTATGAAAATATTTTTTAAAAGCCTCACCAAACCAATAATGAGTAATAAAATTGAAGCTGTAATAAAAAGTTTCTCACCAAAGAAAAGCCCAGGAACTAATGGCTTCACTGCTGAATTCTACTAAACATTTAAAGACGAACTAACACCAATTCTACTCTTTAGCTACTATGGAAAACAGAAGGATCCTCAAAAAATAGAACTGCTGTAAGATTCAGCAATTCCACCACTGGGTATTTGTCCAAAGGAGAATAAATTAGTATATTAAAGGATACTTGCACCCCCATGTTTACTGCATACTATTCACAATAGCAAAGATAATGGAGTCAATCTAACTGCCCTCAAGGATGAAGGGTTAAAGAGATTATGATATACATATACAATGGAATACTGTTCAGCCATAAAAAAGGACAAAATCTTCTGGGCACGGTGGCTCATGCCTGTAATCCCAACACTTTGGGAGGCCAAGGTGGGTGGATCACAAGGTCAAGAGATCGAGACTATCCTGGCCACCATGGTGAAACCCCGTCTCTACTAAAAATATAAACATTAGCTGGGCTTGGCATTGCTTAGTCCCAGCTACTTGGGAGGCTGAGGCAGGAGAATCACTTGAACCTGGGAGGCGGAGGTTGCAGTCAGCCAAGATCATATCATTGCACTTCAGCCTGGCGAAAGAGTGAGACTCCGTCTCAAAATGAGCAAAAAAGGATAAAATCCTGTCATTTATAGAGACACGGATGGAATTGGAGGTCATTGGGTTAAGTAAAATAATCCAAGCCCAGAAAGATAAACATTACTGTTCTCAATCATATGTGGGTGCTAAAATAAATTTGACGTCATGAAGGCAAAGAGCTGAAGTATAGTTACCAGAGAGGCTGGGAGGGGGATAGAGGGCAATAAGAAGAAGTTGGTTAATGGGTATAAACATACAGTTAGATAGAAGAAATAAGTTCTAGTGTTTGATAGCACAATAGTGTGAGTACAGCTAACAGGAATTTATTATATATTGCAAAATAGCTAGAAGGGGATATTTAAATGTTCCCAATGCAAAGAAATGATACATGTTTGAGATTATGTATATCCTAGATACCCTGATTTAATAATTACATATTGTATGCACATATCAAAATCTCATATGTACCCAATAAATATGTACAATTTTTATGTACCAATCAATATATAAATGTTTATGTAAGAGGCAATACTAAAAGGTAGATGTTAGAATGGTCCTTTAGATCTTGAATTTACAAAAAAAGTTTTATTGTATTAATCCATGTTGTATATATTACCATCTATTAATACTCTTTTTTAGTATTCTAACCTGTTCCAGCATATATATATCTTGAGATACAAGAGTGGAAAAGAGAGTGAGATGAAGGATTTAGATTTGCATACCCGAACTTAACATACAAATGGAAATTCTATGTAATCAGAACATATTAAGTGGGTATATTTATATGTACATGTATACACATGCACACACACACACACACACACACACACACTATATTTATTACTGTCAAAGTCCCAAAATCAAAACTTATAACTGGAAGAAGTGTTCAAATGAGAAAACGAACAGTGGTTTATACAGAAGAAACAGGGAAAATGGCCCTTTAATACAGGACTTTACCAAAAGTTAGATAAGAAAATACAATGTTGGGAAATGTGTATATATGGAACTAGAAAAATGATCTTTGAGTTTCCGATTGCTGGAAGTCTGTCCAGTTCTCACCAATAGGGATTCTGGGAAATCTCCATCTTAACTGAGATCCATGGCTCCCAGGTCTCTTTGGACCTAGAGCTAGATGACAGTTATTACTTCTCAATTCCAAGACCCAGTTAATTTCCCACCACAGAGGGATTGATAGTGGGAATAGATATTGCTTTCCTTGGAAGCAGAAAAGTGGCTGAGAGAAGAAAATCATATTATACGACAGGAAAATTTTTAAATTCTGAGAGAGTCATTCAAAATGAGCATCATGAATAACATCCCAGCATTCTGGTCCGTCTTTTTACCAGCTAGTTTTGGGAAATTTGAGACATGTAGCATCAGGTCTATCTACACAGACATGTGCTGTTCATAAAATGTCTTTGAGAAAATGATTGGACTAACACAACAGCCATATTGTAAAAATAGGAAGGAAAGAAAGAAGGAAAGAAGGAAGGAAGAAAGGGAGGGAGGGAGGGAGGGAGGAGGGAGGAGGAAGGAGAGAAGAGTTCAGAGAATGTTAAGAATTCAGAGAGTTCAGAGAGTGTTAGGTATTTATATCATTTAGAGAAACATTCTTAAAACTTCAAGGACACAGTTCTGCTAAATGTATATCATATTTAAATGACTAAGGAAAACTCTTCCATAGTTTTAGTTTCAACCAACTGCATTCAGAGTAGTTTTGGCTTTATAATTCTTCCTAAGAACAAGGGAACATTGCTTCTTTAACATTATTGTAAATAAAATACCCATTTTAATGATTTTCCAAAAGTCAAGGAGGTTTTTTTTCCCAAAGATAAGTTGGTACTACTATTCCTATAACCAGAAATCTGTAAAAATTTAAATGCCCTTTCTCTGGCTTCAAAACATTATTTCTACTAGAAAAGTCATTTGAAAGAGCAGATCACCTTATACACAAAAGCATGCAGTGTGTAATGCCTCTCAGCAGCAGACCCCCAGAAGCTTTTGCTTTGTAGCACTGGATGGCTTAACAAAAGACTTCAACAGCAGCAGAAACACTGAGAAGACTTTAAAGACTCAAAGAGGTGCTTGCAGGTAAGAGTTACAATTATACACAAACACAAGCAGCCACCAAGCCAGCAGGACAGAAAAGCTGCTCAAACATAGAGGAAATGTGTAGAAAAGAATAAAGATGTCTGAGATAAAGTTGTAGAAGGGAAGCAAAGGTGATTGAGAGTATGTAAAAATGTACTTCAACTTTTGAAATGTAAAGGTGAAGGTCGGGGCCATTAGAATAGGGCTTCAAAAACTCACCTTTCTTCTCGTCTTAAATATAAAGCAAGCCTTTACTTATCATTGCTCAATTCTCTTAGTATGCCAAATATTATATTTTTACATAATGGCTTCAACCAACATTAAAGATTATTTTGATGATTTTGCTAAAGTAAAGGATATTTGGTTCAAAAATGAACTGGTGAGAAATCTGTGAGAAACTCCTAAATGCCCTTTCTTCAGCTCTAAAGGACCAGTTGGTGGGTAAAAGAATATCCCCGGCAGACCAAAATATGGGGACCATAACTGACTTTGAGATAAAACTTCTGAGCTTTAAAATCCATCACCTGGTGTGCCCAAAGGACATGCCACTCATGGTGCTACTACCAGCCAATTAGGCGGGAGGTAGGGGATAAGGGAAGAAACTAAGGCTGACCAGGGTTTCTCTGATGGCCCAACAACTCTCCTCTATAGCAGTCAAGGACATTTCCCTCAACTGTTTCTCTCTTCCTCATATGTGAGACCTGAATGTTGCTCACATGGCCCTACCAGCCTTTCCTAGTCCCCTCCCTAGTGTCTCTCATTAAAGCATCTCAATTAATATTATCCTTGAATGTTAATTCAATCTTGATGTTTGGCCAAAACTAAGAACCTATTCTTAAACCTATTCTTAAACTTATTCTTCAGCTTCATGGCTTGATGCTTCTGAAATTCTAGGGAAAACCCAAGCACTGATACCCTAGGAAAATTCTGTCTTAGAATTTGTTTCTAAAAATTCTCCTCAAGGGAAAGCCTCCTATAAAATGAAATAAAAAGACAAAATGTTTATAATATATTGTTAAGTGAAATATGACTTTTTTTAAATTTATTTTTTATTTCTATAGGCTTTTAGGGAACAGGTGGTGTTTGGTTACATGGAAAAGTTCTTTAGTGGTGATTTCTGAGATTTTGGTGCACCCATCACCCAGGGAGCATACACTGTACCCAATGTGTAGTCTTTTATCTCTCACCCCCTCCCTCACTTCCCCCTAAGTCCCCAAAGCCCATTGTATCATTCTTAGGTCTTTGAGTTCTCACAGCTTAGCTCCCACTTATAAATGAGACCATACAATGTTTGTTTTCCATTCCTGAGATACTTCACTTACAAGATTAGTCTTCAATTCCATCCAGGTTGTTGCAAATGCCATTATTTTGTTCCTTTTTATAGCTGAGTAGTATTCCATGGTATATAAATATATACCACATTTTCTTTATCTACTCATTGATTGATGGGCATTTGGGCTGCAATTGCAAATTGTGCTACTATAAACATGCATGTGCAAGTATCTTTTTTGTATAATGACTTCTTTTTTCTCTGGGTAGATACCTAGTAGTGGGATTGCTGGATCAAATGGTAGATCTACTTTTAGTTCTTTAAGGAAACTCCATAGTGTTTTCCACAGTGGTTGTACTAGTTTACATTCTGACCAACAGTGTAAAAGTGTTCTCTCTTCACCACATTCACACCAATATCTATTATTTTATTTTTTGATTAAGGCCATTATTGCAGGAGTAAGGTGGTATTGCATTGTGATTTTGACTTGCAGTGAAATGAGACTTTTAAATGGCATAACAATTACTACAAATTATGATCTCAGTTATGTAAAATAGAATTCATGGAATGAGGAATGAGGATGCCCTCATTCCTTAGTGTTGTCATAAAGGAATACCTGAGGCTGAGCAATGTATAAAGAAAAAAGGCTTATTTGACTCATAGTTCTAATAATTGAAAAGTTCAAGATTGGCATCTGCATTTGGTGAGGGCTTCAAGCTTCTTCCACTCATGGCCAAAGGTAAAGAGCAGCTGGTGTGTGTGTGCAAGAGACCACATGATGAGAAAGGAAGCAAAAGAGAAATCAGGGAGGGCCAGGCTCTTTCTAACAACAAGCTTTTGCAGAAAGTAATAGTCACCCCTGAGGGAGGATGTTAACCTATCCATGAGGGATCCAGCTCCATGACCAAACACCTCCCATTAATCCCCACCTCCAATATTGGGGATCAAATTTTAACATCCAAATGGTTTAACATCCAAACCATAGCATAAGGTAATGAATCATACTAGGTGTTTTTACTCTGTTTACTATTCTTTTATTATATTCTAGGTTTGCTAAATGGAGTATGTTATTATTTGATTTTGTATTTGGAAGAAAATGAAAAATACATATGAAATATATTAAATAAGTTGAGGACTTCGAGGGAAGTGAGACAAAAATCAAACAATGGAGAATATCTCTTGGATTCTTGTGTGTCTTCTTTCCCCAAGAAATAGTGAGAACTAGACTCTTAACTGATTCCTAGCACGTGCATGCTATGGTTTAAATGCCCTCTCCCATACTCATGTTGAAACTTAGTCTCCCATGTAGTAAGATTGAGCATTAGGGCTTTTAAGAGATAATTGGGTTATGAGGTCTTTGCCCTCATGAATAAATTAATTCATTCATAGTTAATGGATTAATAAATTAATGGCTTACTATGGGAGTAGAACTGATGGCTTTATGAGGAAAGGAAGAGAGACCTGAGCTAGAATGTTAGCATACTCAGCCCCCTTCGCATGTAATGCCCTGTGCTACCAGGGGGTGCTGCAAAAAGTCCCTAACAGGGCCTGGTGCGGTGGCTCACGCCTGTAATCCCAGCACTTTGGGAGGCTGAGGCGAGCGGATCACAAGGTGAAGAGATCGAGACCATCCTGGCTAACACGGTGAAACCCTGTCTCTACTAGAAAATACAAAAAATTAGCTGGGTGTGGTGGCAG
This sequence comes from Gorilla gorilla gorilla, assembly GCF_029281585.2. Lineage (NCBI taxonomy): Eukaryota > Metazoa > Chordata > Mammalia > Primates > Hominidae > Gorilla > Gorilla gorilla. The sequence continues at coordinate 44,561,826 of NC_073227.2, read as the reverse complement.
GTGCCTGTAGTCCCAGCTAATTGGGAGGCTGAGGCAGGAGCATGGCGTGAACCCCGGAGGCGGAGCTTGCAGTGAGCTGAGACAGCGCCTGGGCAACAGAGCGAGACTCTGTCTCACCAAAAAAAAAAAAAAAAAAAAAGGAAAAAAAAATTCCCTACCAGCAAGAAGACTCTCACCAGATGCACATCCTCAACCTTGGACTTCGTGGCCTCCAAAAATGGAAAAAATTAATTCATTTTCTTTATAAATTACCCAGTTTCAGATATCATGTTATAAGCAATATAAAGTACACTAAGATAGTACCTGTTGTACCCTCTCACCACAGAAGTCTGTCCAATCTGAAATCCTTGCTTCTCTGCTAGAGGAGGTGCAGTCCTGATCTTTGTGTGCTAGATTTCTTCAAGGTGCTCCATCATCTCATTAACAATATGTAAGACACTCAGGAAGCACCCAGAGATTCTCGTTCCACCTCGCTGGTGCTTGCTGCAGTGACCAGTGCAGCTGGAGAGCCCAGCCAGTCCTCCAAAGTGTGACTTTGTGCCAATCTCCTGCACTCTAAGTTCCTGACCAATAGACTCCTCTTTCCATATTGGGTATTTTTATTTTTATTTATTTATTTATTTGTTTTTGAGACAGAGTCTCGCTCTGTCGCCCAGGCTGGAGTGCAGTGGCACGATCTCGGCTCACTGCAAGCTCCGCCTCCCGGGTTCACGCCATTCTCCTGCCTCAGCCTCCCGAGTAGCTGGGACTACAGGCACCCGCCATCACGCCCGGCTAATTTTTGGTATTTTTAGTATAGACGGGATTTCACCGTGTTAGCCAGGATGGTCTCAATCTTCTGACCTCGTGATCCTCCAGCCTCGGCCTCCCAAAGTGGTGGGATTACAGACGTGAGCCACTGCACCCAGCCCTATATTGGGTATTTTTAAAAACATTTATCATCAAAATGAATAAGATAAACTAGAATTGAATGCAATTTTATTGACTTTTCATCATCCATCTCCTTTTGTGCTAGAACTTCAATTTCTTAATGGACAAAATGTACTTAAAATTTCTAACTAAACATGACTTTATCACATGCAGTTTACAACAGTTTCTTTCCAGTAAATATTCAGTCATCTCAAAATTTAAACTCCTTATCAAGCTTATTTTTCCTCGCTTGAGGGCTGCCTCAGCTCATCCTCATTTACAAAATCCCGTGTCTGAATATAGGGAGAAGTATGTATAACTTCATAGCATTGGGTACGGGGCTGACCTCTGTGTGCCATCTTCTTCTACCTCAGGAGACTTGGCATGTCTCTGTGATTTAGCCTCTGTTGTTAATGCACTTTCTGCTGAAGCGTCCATGATTCATTTACTCATGGTCTGTTCTCTTTGAGAAGGGCAAGACATGGTGCTTTTCCAGGGAACTTGGCCATCTCTCTCTGACTAGGCACCCCATTTTTGCTTTGACTGGTACTTCGGATGCCCCAAGTTACGGCAATGACTCTCTTGCAATCCAAGTTTGGGAAGTGTGATGGCCTTTGCTCCAGGGTCACTTCATATTTCATGGTGGTTATCTCTGACGAGTTTTCCAGCCAGCACACTAAAGCCCACTAGGGAGGACTCAGTAACTTCTGGATACTCTCATTCCATGAAGTATCTGAGAAGACTGGCACTCAACACCTATGTAGTCACCTCCTTCAGCCATTTCTAACCTACTTTCTTGTGTCTTTTTGGGTATGGCACCAGGCTGAACATGTAGCTTAATGGTGGACTTTCCAGGTAAATACCCTCAATGAATGAATAGCAAGTTTGTTACCCTGGAGTTTTTTATTTGTAACACACCTTAAAGAATTCCAGCCTTTTACTCAAAGAAAGAAACCAGTTAACTAGTGTCTGTTTTTTTCACTACACTATTGATTTCTCCATGGGTATCTGTAAGCAGTAGAGGAAAGGCTGTCAACTTCCTCTTCATGATGGTTGAATGTTTCTCCATGTGGTACTCTCTTCTACTCTACGATGCTTTTGTCCCTTCCGTTGGTCAGTAATCCTCATGGTCTTGCTTTATTGCAAAGGGGCTGCTGAAGAAGGAAAAGAACAAAACTGGATTACTGAAACAGAAGATGCACTGGGAGTTACTCCAACACCATTTGCTCATACTTGAGTGTCTTTTATGATTGTTACTTCTCTAGCAAGATAATACCTTCCATATATTTATTTAAAATGTTAAGTAGTGATTACGCAGTCTAAAGTTACTATTATCATCCTCATTTTATAGATATTAAAAGTGAGGCACAGAGGTGAAATTATTTATCCCAAATTTCTTAACTAGGAAGTGTTATGTCTAATATTCTAACCCAGGCTTATCTGAATTTACAGCCTTGGTTCTTGACTTCGTGCATACTGAATCTTCATGCCTTATTATGTATTCTGTGTCTTCTACACATAACCTAGTCTTCTGGTTAAGAAAATGGGGAAAGGGATGAGGGAAAGTAATTTCAATGCCTTAATCCCCATAATCAACTCATTTCTTCAGCCACATCACCCACAAATACGCAGGCAAATAATCCCAAGGTGTTTGTTCATGACCTTGACGTGCCTTTTCCCCAGATGATAGTTATATTTACTCCTTCTTTTCAGAATGTAACTCCTTCAACTCTTAAGGAGACCTGTATATATTCCTTCCATAAAGCCTCTGGGTAGGTGTTCAAATTTTTGGCTTATACAAAGATTTGCTTAAAGCCTCCATATTAGAAACAATAACTAATTTGCATGGCTTGTTGCAGAAACAGTATGAAAGTCCTCGCTCATCCTTTCTCCCTTCCTCCCCTAATGCACAAAAACAGGAAACAAACTGTAAAAAAAGATGGAAAAGATGTGAAGAAAAAAGGAAAACAGCAGAAATGGAACATTAACCAAGTCACCTATTTGAACCCATTTTCCTCAACACTCTGGTTAAGGAGAAGTTGATATTGAAAGTTAATTTCAGGTGTCTACCTATAGATAATTTAAGGTCTAATGGTAGGTCAATTTAGCAAATTTTTATAAGTAAGTCTGGTGAGGACAAAGTTGGTATGTTATTCTTCAAAATAAATCTTTTCTCTCCAAGTTTAAATAATATTTCTAACCAACTCTGTTGCATAATTTTTTTCCTAATTAGTACACAGGTTATAATGTCCATTCTCTTAAAATTAAGGTGTGTTAATAAACCAGAAGCCAGTGTTAAATGGGAGCAGAAAAGATCTGAATGATGCAGCATAAAATAGGCATAACATCAGGACTTTCACTGAATGTATTTTAAACACTTCTATGTTTAAAAGCCATATTCTACTGAATGTATTTTAAACACTTCTATGTTATTCAGCAAAGTAAGAAGTAGGCCGTTAGGTGATGTCACCTTATAGTGACATTTTGAAAAATATGTTCTAGCGAAAGTAGAAAGAAATTTCCTGCTTTCATATTGTGCCATTTGAAATACCCTAAATCAATAACTTGAACCTCTTAACTTGTAACATCATAAGAAAGGACACTTAACTGATTATTTCTCAAAATAACACAAGTGGGGCCACTTTATCCAAAGCACTCAATAGTCCCTTCCTACTTCAGCTAAGGTAGGATTTGATTGCCATGCAGAGGAAAAGCACTGGCTTTAGGGAATGCCACATCGTAATGTATCTTTTCTCTTTCTGGAACCCGTTTACTTTACACTTTTGAACCCATTTCTGTATTGCAAGCCCAGACATAATCAAGTTTCACTTGGCTTTGAGTCTAACCTTGGCAATTGTATGTTCATATTGATTTTTGTTAACTTTACCTTGACTTGGTCATATTCTGATATTGCCATCTAGAAAAGTGTCTTGTTGTAATTTGGGTTATATTTGCTTACTGGTACCAAGAGAAGATCCAATTTTATATTATCCACTTCCAAGCTCCCAGCATTTAATTTCCATTAATATTCTATATAATCACCTTTTAGGCTATACAGAAGATACAAAGAAAAATGTAGAATCTCTTCCCTCAGAGATAAATCACGTTAATAGTAAAGATTAAAATGTCTGAGTTTGTAGTTTTTGAAGAAACAATATTTATCTGTTTTAAGCAGGATATCAGATACCCTTCCTAATTTCCTGAGATGCCAAGGTTGGGGGCTGTGAAACCAGAAACTGTGCCACAGATCACACTGAAGTATTGTTTGTGGGGAGATGCTACTGCTACCACAGGGCCAGACACTGTGGCTTGTGGCTAGAGTCCTGAGGGTGATGCGCTGTGGATTCTTCAGCCTGAACCTCTTGCCCTGTTTCTCTGGAAACTAGATGGGTTGCCATCAGCTTCACAGAAATGGTTCCCACACAGAGCTTCCATTTGGACCTCATTATCTTCTGATTCAACATTCAGCACAGATGCATCTGATTGGCAGAGCCTAAACCATGTGCCTTCACCTCAGCAGAAAAAGAGACTGGAAATTTCACATAGAAATTCCTCTCTTGGTAGAATTCCTTCCATGGTGACTTCCTACTATGGAAGTCCAGGTATTCCCTAAAATTCTGGAAAAGAGTTTCTGAAGAGGAATGACTAATATTCGCTGGACAACACTAAAGCAAATTAAATGTAATCACGCAGTATATTACAGTATAAAATGAAATGTTGAATTATGTGACTCAAATTATTTATTCTTTGTGGTTTCAAACAACAGCAGCAGCAAGACTCTTAAAAATAGTAATATTACCTTAAAAAAGAAGGAAACCCTGTCACTTTTGAAACATGAATGAACTCGGAGGAGATTGCAATGAGTGAAATAAACCAGACACAGAAAGACACATACTGTATGATCTCACTTATATAAGGAATCTGATAATGTTGAACTCAGGGAAGTATAGAGTAGAATGTCAGTTACCAGGGACTGGAGTCAGGGTGGTGGGAGATATTGGTCAAAATTTTAGTTAGATAGGAGGAAGAAGTTCAAGAGATCTATTGTAAAACGTGGTGACTACCGTTAATAACAACATACTGTAGTCTTCAAAGTTTTTGCTAAGAGAGTAGATTTTAATTCTTCTTACTACCAAAAAATAAGTATGCAAAGTAATGTAAGTTAATTAGCTCAATTTAGCCATTCCACAATGTATACATATTTCAAAACAATATGTTGTGCACAATAAATTTATACAATTTTACTTGTCAATTAAAAATAAATTAAGAAAGTTAAAATAATAATATTAATTGAAAGATTACTATATTATACACTTCTTTTAGGCACTATCTCATTTAACCTTTGTAATAAGCGTATAAATGATACTATTATAATCCTCATTTTAGGCTAACCCCTAAAGAAGTCCACAGTCTCATCTCCAAAATCTGTAAATATGGTGTTCCGCGCACCCCCCCCCCCCCCGGCCCCATGGCAAAAAGGAACATTGTTAGTGTGATTAAGTTAAGAATCAAAAAATGGGGAGATTTTCCTGAATTATCCAGATGGGTCTAAGGTAATCATAAGGGTCCTTATAAGAGGGAAGGTCAAAGTTTAAAAAAGGAGATGATAGTAAAAGTGGAGGTTGGAATAATGAACTTTGAAGGAGGAAGGGGCCAGTAGTAAAGGAAGACAGATGGTCTCCAAAAGCTGGAAAAAGCAAGGAAACAAATCATCTCCTAGAGCCTCTGGAAGAAATACAGCCCTGTCCATTCCTTGATTTCTGTATGTGAGATTCATTTTAGATTTCTGACATCTGGAACTGCTAAGACAATAAATTGTATTGTCTTAAGCCCCTAAATTTGTGACTATTTGTTATAGGATCAAAGAAAACTAATACAACTCTATTTTACAGATGAGGAAAACAGAACTTAAAATTTTTATTTCTTTACCTCATTTTTCATAGCTAATGAGTGGCAGGGCCAGGATTTGCAGTCCTGTTTGCCTGATGCCAAAATCTGCTCACCCACTTCTTGCTCCATGCCCTTGACTAAGCTATAGGCATTTGTTTTGGTGAAACAGAGATTCTTGGGGGCAGGAGAAAGGAGAGAGAGTCTCATGCAATTTAGATGACAGAACATTAAACATTGATCAAGTTTCAATGAACAAAAAGGGATGAAAAGGGTTTTCCAAATGAAGTTATGGAAGTTATAGAAAGAGCTCACTACTATAGCAATTTAAATAGGCAGAAAAAACCCAGAATGCTGCCTAGTAGCTGTAATAACAGAATATACCAAAGTATAAACCTTTTGGGAGGAAGGGGAGCTGCCTTTCCCTTGAGATGCTTCTACCTGAAGGTACACCACCTGGAGTAATATTCTTGGCCTCTCTATGCTTCAGAGACAGGAGTAGCTTCCTTGCTTTAGAAGTTGAGAAGTAGCTTATTTTATTAGTAAGTTTGGGAGAGGAAATGTGGATGCGTAGCTCATACTCTTCTTTTTTGGGGACCCTGACTACCTGAACATAGTGGTGTTGTCAGCATCTCCATGACATAACTTTTTTTTTCTTTTTTTGAGACGGGGTCTTGTTCTGTTGCCCAGGCTAGAATGCAGTGGCACCATCTTGGCTCATGGCTCACTGCAACCTCCACCTCCTGGGTTCAAGCGACTCTCCTGCCCCAGCCTCCCCAGTAGCTGGGACGACAGGTGAGTGCCACCGCGCCTGGCTAATTTTTAGTATTTTAGTAGAAACAGGGTTTCACCATGTTGCCCAGGCTGGTGTCGAACTCCTGAGCTCAGGCAATCCACCCACCTCGGCCTCTCAAAGTGCTAGAATTAAAGTCCTAAGCCACCACGTCCAGCCAACATAACTTTCATAGCATCCAGCTTCCACGTAAGAGGCATCCATTGTTTAATGCTGCCTGAGACTGAGGGGAAAGTTGTCCTTAGACTGACATGTGGTGTTGAATCCACTTCTATCACAGATGTGAAGGAATGTTCTCCAATATAGCCTTTCTCATTGATAAAGGTGATATTTTCCTCCTTTCCCTTTTGATTAAGAAATCCATCTTTAAGTGCTTTTCTCTCTCTCATACTTTACTGTTAGCATTCAATAGAAGCCAAACTGCACCTTCAATAATTTGCTTAGAAGTTTCTTCAACCAGACCAGGCGCGGTGGCTCACGCCTGTAATCCCAGCACTTTGGGAGGCCAAGGCGGGCAGATTACCTGAAGTCAGGAGTCCCAGACCAGCCTGGCCAACATGGTGAAACCCCGTCTCTACTAGCTGGGTGTGGTGGCACACACCTGTAATCCCAGCTACTTGGGAGGCTAAGGGAGGAGTATTGCTTCAGCCTGGGAGGTGCAGGTTGCAGTGAGCCAAGATCGTGCCACTGCACTCCAGCCTGGCTGACAGAGAGAGACTGTCTCCAAAAAAAAAAAAAAAAAAAAAGAAGTTTCTTCAGGCAAGTATTCTGTCTCTCACAAGTTATTCTTTTCATAAAACATTACAACATAAACACAGTTCAGCCAAGTTCTTTGACAATTTATAACAAGAATGACCTTTCCTTAAGTTTTCAATGTGTTCCTCATTTCCATCTGAAACCTCATGAGAATGGCTTTCATTAGCTGAAAGAGTGCATATGTTCTAGATATAATTATTGGACCTTGTTCCACCTAATTCTAATGCCCATGCTTCATGTTATTCTGTTTATTAAAAAATTGTCTTCAAATGTTTCCTTCTGTGTAAATGTTTTCCTCATACCACCCCCGCCACCCCCCCCCCCCGCCGCCTCAGGGGGCTATGTGGTGATGTAGTGATGTAGGGTACTGTCCAGGGGAAAGGAAAAACAATAATTATACATTCTGAATTGTAATTTAATATATTAAGCCTCATTACGTAAAAAAATGTATTCCTCAGAAAGTTACTTGGTATCATTTGGCACAACGTAGATAACAGCTGTTCATAAAAACCCTGTTTAGTGAGCTTATTAGTACTTAAACAACTCACAGTTTCATGGTTTATTAACTGTAGAATTTCCTTAGAAAGAGGAACAATTCCTCCAACTGCTATAGAAATACAATTAATATAGTACAAATAGGATCAATCTGAAAAGTATTTAATTTATATTAAGCTGTTACTAAATATATTTTGAGCAAACACATACCTGAAATCTTTTAGTGTACTAGACATTTAGTGTATATCAGGTATTACAAACTTTAAACGGGAAGACTGTGACCTTTTAGTAGAATTATGTTGCACTGCTACCCTGTGGTCTTTCTTACTGTAATAGCAGTAACAATAAAATGAAATTAGAAACATTAACTCATGTTTGCTCCGTGTAATTATTTAAAATGTTTTTTAATCTTCTCTACTTTTTCTAACATGTTCTGAAATTGAGAAGATAAGCATTTATTATCCACAATGTTCAGAATGTCTAATTCCTCAAGTCAGCAAAAAAAAAAAAATTCAGATCTCTTGAAATTTCTTTTTTTATTATTATTATACTTTAAGTATTGGGATACATGTGCAGAATGTGCAGGTTTATGTGTATACATGTGCCATGGTGGCTTGCTGCACCCAACAACCCATCATCTACATTAGGTATTTCTCCTAATGCTATCCCTCCCCTGGCCCCCCACCCCCCGACAAGCCCTGGAGTGTGATGTTCCCTTCCCTGTGTCCATGCGTACTCATTGTTCAACTCCCACTCATGAGTGAGAACATGTGGTGTTTGGTTTTCTGTTCCTGTGTTAGTCTGCTGGGAATGATGGTTTCCAGCTCCATCCATGTCCCTGCAAAGGACATGAACTCATCCTTTTTTATGGCTGCATAGTATTCTATGGTGTGTATGTGTCACATTTTCTTTATCCAGTCTATCATTGATGGGCATTTGGGTTGGCTCCAAGTCTTTGCTATTGTGAATAGTGCTGCAATAAACATACATGTGCATGTGTCTTTATAGTAGAATGATTTATAATCCTTTGGGTGTATACTCAGTAATGGGATTGCTGGGTCAAATGGTATTTCTGGTTCTAGATCATTAACATATTGGTGATCAGGCCATCAATAAAGTCATTAGAATGGCTGAGACTACCTAAGAATACAGTATTAAGAAGGTAGAGAAGATGGCCAAAGAGAGAAACACGAATGATACCAACACTTCAAAGGTGATGGGCTTCCGGAAGAGAATAGATTACTTGATTAAACAGTGAAAAGAAAATATGGTAACCATTGGAGAGTTTTAAGGAGATCAAGCTAAACTTCAAGAAGATAAAATAAATTAATGACTAAAAAGTAACCACTGTATTTATCCATTAGATCATTGGAGACCTTAACAAGAATAAATTATTATAAATAGAGGGCTATTGTATAATCCTGACTCCACCAGGTTGACTGGTAGATGGGTGATGAGAGTGGTTTTACTCAGTACAGATTACTATTCTGAAAAGTGGAGATAATAAAGAAAGTAAAGATAGAGTCAAAAGATGGTGGCAGAAAAGTTAAGCAAATTGAGAGAAACATGTAAGTAGAGAGAAAGTGAAGACAGAGGAATGAAGGCATAACTGATTAGCAATGTTCTAGGTGGAGACAGGAGAAAATGAGATCACGGTCATGACTGGAGGAAAAAACCCATCTCTGGGACTGGATAAAATAGAATAAAGATGATGTATTTGTTTGCTAGGGCTGCCATACTGAAGTATAATTAACTGAATGGCTTAAACAATAGAAATTTCTATTTTCACCATTCTGGACGCTAGAAGTCCATAAGGTTTGGGCAGTGTTGCTTTCTTCTGTGGCCTTTCTCCTTGACTTATAGATGGCCATCTTGTCCTAGTGTCTTCTCATAGTCTTACCTCTACACATGCTGTGTCCACATTTCCTCTTCTTATAAGGATATTTTTCATATTAGGTCATTAGTCATATTCCTAGTAACCTCATTTTAATTTAGTTACTTATTTAAAGATCTTATCTCCAGATGTGGTCACATTCAGAGATAATGGGAGTTATGACTTTAGTATACAAATTTTGGGGAGATGCAACTCAGTCCATAAAGATGGGTAGACACTTCTAATAATTAAATAAAAGTCATATTGAATATCTAACCAAATGTTTAACACGTATTTTTAAAGCATGCTTATAAAATGCAGGTTGCACAATTGGAATCATAGGAGCAGAAAGACTATGGAAAGTAGGTCTTACAGCTAAAGAATATTCAAAACAAAGTTTCTGCATTCAGAGGACACAAGAGATTAAACCCTGAACATCTCTGCTTTTCTGCTTTCAACCATATTTCAAATCTGCTTTCTGGCAATAAACACTGATTGTTATTGGAGGTCACACTTCAGGGTACGTAGTATAGAGTCATTGACAAATTGCTTCTGTGCTGTAAGGTGAAAACGATGAAATATTTTGCTATATCTCAAGCATTGTTTCTTCCAGTTACATCATCTTTGAAAACATCAAAAAGCCTAAACAGTTGCTAAGAAGAATATATCCAATCCTCTATATGTCTATAGGGATTGTCAAATTTAATGATTTATTTATCTTTCACTCTTCATCAGATTTACTGAGCTTCACTCTGTAAGAAAAATATACAGATTTAACGGAATGCTTATTAAGAACAGAGTAAATGCAGATTCAGTCAAAAAATGGCATTTTATCAACTGTCAGAAAATATGAGCAATCTTTCAAATTATCTGCCTTCATTAAAATCAATTTTTAAATTAAATTATATAAACATATGGTATAAGGTTATTCCTTTAGGAAATGTCATTTTATTTCCTCTATGTATAAACCTTTGCATACAATTTCAATGCTCCTTATACATCTTCTGTATAACAAACTGAGGCAGGACCTCCATGCTGCATGACTCGAGTCCCTGTGGAACACAGCAGATCCTCAAATAACACTGTTTTGTTGAGTGTTGCTTCCTTATAACATTGATGATAAACCTAAATAGATCGATTACCATAGAGGCCACTGTCTGTGTGGTGTGCACATTCTTCCCATGTCTGAAGGGTTTTCTCTGAGTACTCTAGTTTCCTCCTACATCTCAAAGCTGTACACGTTACAATAATTAGTGTGTCTCAGTGGTCCCTGTCTGAGTGAATGTGAGTGTGTGTGAGTGCACCCTGTGATAAGATGGCATCTTGTCCAGGGTAAATTCCCACTTTGTACCCTGAGCTATAGAGAGAGACTCCAGCCACCTGCAACTCTAAACTGGAGTAAATGGGTACAATAATTACCTTGCTTGTTTTTATTAATCTGTCTTAAATGTCTGTATAGCACACGCTTACTTTAATGTTTAATATTAGAAGTGTTTTGCTCTTCATTTAGAAGTTGGTGATGTTTTTGTGACCAGAAATATGCTGTAGGAACTTAACTCTTGTTTATATCAATTAGTCTATGTTAAAATTTGCTTCATTGCACCTCATTTTGATTAAAGTTACAGTTTCCAAGAACTTATCAAGACAGTAAGTGAGGATTTACTGTACTCTGGCTGCTGGATAACCCTGGCTGGCATCTGCTTTCTGCCAGAATTGCTGGAAAGCAGAAGGAACCAATCAAATGTAGTCATTTCAATTGGCTCTGCATTAACACAATATTGGATGCAAATTGCCACCACTTGCTCATGACCATTTTCATGGGCTGGGTCTTAGGAATTTCTTCTTCTATTATTTTAATACAAAAATCTACAGATAGTTTCCTTCAAGGAGCATGGACGGTGTTCGCTTCACTATTTTCAAATTCATATTAGGCAAAGCTGTTGGACTCTGCAGCTATAGTGACCTCAGCAGGAAGCTCCAACCACAGCACTTTCTAAATATATATTTTTCATTCCCAGGGGTACTCAGGAGCAGTGAAAGGGAAGTGATCTTCATTTTAAGTGGCTTCATGGAAGTCTTCATACTTAACAAATGCTTGATTGATGTTTTCTATTGTGTCTATTCAGCTGCAAATCCACTCTTTGTTCCAGATATTGGGAGGGTTACTGAATTCATGGATAATACAGATATGATAGACAGGGGTAGAGACCACTGAATAACTTCTGCTCCAAAGGTAGTGCGTTTACCTGCTACATTGGGCATAGGTATATGATATGATTTCTTTCAGGAGGCATCCTTAGTATCTAGTCTAATGTGTAATCCATATTTAGTTTTCTGTATTGTACATAGTCAAATTAATTTACAATTTGTGCATTTTCTATTTTTAGATGTTTCAGTAACTTGTGCCTCATAATATGAATGAATCTCATCTTGAAACAGTTTTTCAGCACTAGATCTGTGACTTCATAGTTTGTCATAATTATTTCCACAAGATTTTTGGATTTTAATACAAAGACATGCACATGGTCACCCTTTATCACAGGATCACTGACACTGATGGGGTTATCTGCCATCTACTTCGGCTTCATGGCATGGTGTGACTTTGTTTTGGCAACGTCTGACAATGCTCTGGACTATACTGACTCTCTGATTTGTAATTTAAGCTCAGAGTAATTGACAAGCACCCTTCTTAAGAGTCCAGACTTCTTGAAGTTCTAGGTTGTCTTTTTCATCATCACTCTGAATAATGAACAGTAACTGGTATTGGTTTTACTCCATACTGAAGACTACTGGGTCCTGCTTATTTCTCATTAGTATTCACAAAAATAATTGCCTATTAGCTAGAGTATTGCTTCCACTCTCAGCCACCACCTCTCCATCTTCTTGCACTTGTCTTCCGTCTCATTCAACGTGTCAGGTGCAAACTGCTGCTGTCCTGGTTGCAGGTCTTGCTGAAAGTCATTGTCCTCATTTGAGTTATCTTTGTGATGGTGATTGTTGTCTTGGGATGTTGGCATTGTTATTCTGGGCATTATTATCATTGTTACTTTCTATTTGCTAACAAGGGCCAAGGAAACCCAAATTCCTATGCCTGCACTAAAGCAAACTCAAGTATAGCCCTTGAGTGGTTGACAAAACAATATAGTCCAGTCAAATAAACTCCAGCTGGGCAACAATTCAATAAACTGGCCAAGGGAATCAGGGTTCAGTATATGGCACTGAACTAGGCTGATATTAACCAATCAATTCCATCTCGAGTGGTCTGAGATCCAATAGTATGGTTTATATAGATAAAACAGTTATAAATTACAGATATTTGATATAGGAAAAACTTCATTGATTACCTTTATTCCTATAATGATGATGATACCAGGATATTCTACCACATCAGTCAAACCATACTTTACCAGATCTGCATCAGCCATTCTGCTCTGCAGCTCACTCATCTACATATCCCAGATGGTGGGTTTCACACTTGTAGAACTTCAACTCTGACATCTTAATGAAAAAAAAAAAGACATAACTGTTGGTTCAGGAATGCTGGATTCAAACTTTATGTAAGCTACAGGGCAGTGAGGGTGAAGAACTAAGATCTTTTTTGAGAGCATTTTTGCAAACTCCCCAAACAATACCGCACAAATTTCTAAAATCATGTGATCTCTAACTGCCTCCAATTACATATCAGATGAGACCTACAATGAAAGGAACTGGAACCATTTCTAGGTGTTCCTAGTTTCAGGAAGAGGCTAAATATGTTACTAAAAAGATGTATTTTCAGGAATTTAAGGGTCCTTTACATTTCCTCATGATGAAAGATCTTAAGCTGATGCACAGAAAGCTTTTAAACAGCAGTGGTTTAGTAACTTTTAACTACTCCAAATAGAGGTGTCTGAGGGTTGAACTATAAAGAATTTCAGGAACATTTACCCCTACTAAACATGAAGTTTTTATTCTGGATCTCCTAGAAATTTTCAGTTTATTTTCAGGAGGAGTCAGAACTGATTCATCATTCATTACAAGAATTTCCCTAAAATATAACCCACAGCAGCAGTAGGTTATGCTGTAGGTAACCTACAGAACATGTGCCATATTTGTCCAAATGGACTCTGCCAACTACAAATGAGAGGTTTCCACATCTAGTAACTTTGGATATGCTTGCAAAGCTTCTAGGACTCCTAGAATGCTAAATGTCTCATGGTCTTGTACTCTCCACCTCTCAAGGTATCTAGGGTGAAGGCCATGTAGTTGTTTGATGTCTGATATCTTATTAAAGTGTTGGAAAACTGGAAATCTGTAAAGCCACTTGGGATGTATTTTCACCACCACTCTGCACAGGACCCACAACCTTCACAACTCTCAGATACAAGGACATTGCTTCCTTTAGCTTTCTGAAAACATTCCATACACATGATATCCTACAGAAGGAGGTAATTAAAAATAAGGCAATGCACATCAGGTGAAAGTTGATTTACATAGTCCCTTAGTTCATCTGATATTATTTCCAGGGAGATTTCATTATTCGTGAAACACCTTTTAACACTCTTCTTTCATGGCCCTATTGCTGTCTTGTTTGTAGTATCAAAGAGCACATCTTCTCTCTTGGTTACTTGAGTTCAAAACACTTACACTGGCCTTCACAGTCTGTTACTGTGGTTGAGAGGGAGGGAGAAATGTGACAGACACTTCTGGTGGTACTCACCACCTTGGCTCCAGGGATTGGAAAATCTAATATAATTAGAAGGCACATAATTTTTAAGGACTAGCAATAAGTAATTTTGACAAAGAATAAATCTATGCAGACAACTGTGGAGGGCAGTATTTTAGAAAAAAGATTGGATTGGTTAAAGGAGTAAATCTTCAAAATACTTCCCTTTTTCTTACCTATATTTACAAGAATGTTTCAAACAAAATGTTTCATTGCTATCATAAAATATGTCTCTTCAAATATTGTGTGTAAATTTGGTTCTAAAATTCATTATAAGTCATTTAGGCCACTAACAATCTGTGCTAAGATGTTCTTAAAAGAAATTGGGCATATTTTCAATATTTGGGGGAGAAAATTAATAGCAAATTTTTAAATAACCAACACAAAATTCCAGGTTCTCATGATAACAGTTATATTAGACTCTATTTTTTCTTCTTAGATAAGCTTTATATACATTTTACATGCATTAGAACATTTACTCCATGAACATAGATTTCATCTGTCTAGTTTATTGCTAATTCTCATTGCTAGACCAGTTTCTGGCATTCAATAGTCACTTAATACATATTAGTTACACAGATGTTCGCCAAGGGAATAGAGTTGCTGGATAATGACTTAGAGTCATTTTTTAAAAGTGATGACTTGGAATTATTATGAATGCCACTATAGTATTTAGCCAGAAAGCAGTCTTGCTTAAAGTGTTTGGGATGTAGGAGAATTTCGTCCTACATTCAATGGTGCCAACTTGCGATATTTTATCTTTTATATTTGAGATTTTGTCTGTCTGTTTAGTTTTATCCCTTTATATAGAATCTTAGATACCAATTCTTGATATTCTCAGCAAACATTTCTGGCAATGTCAATAATGATCTTTGCTGTCCTAAAATCTCTTTTAGAAGCCGTAAAAGCAGACACTGAGCCTTTCTTTTCTCCCCTAATCTCCAGTGCCAAGCCCAGCACCTGGATTATGGTAGACAATTCATAAATATAGTTGAACTAAGTAATAAGAAGTGTATCTTTGGAGGACAAAGACTGCCAGAATCAGTCATCCTTCCTTTCATTTAGAGAAATCCTCTAATATTCCCTTTGTTTTATTTTGTATCCTTTTCAAAAGTTTTTTTTTTTTAATTTGTCAATACTATGCATTTGAGAGAATGGGGGGATGGATTTTTTCCTTGTATTTCTTCAAACAAATGAAGCTGTTATAAAAATTTTCAAATGTGATTAGAATGAAAGGACATTAGGTTTATAATGATATTTCTATTTAGAATTGGCACAGATGAAATCACACATAATCCTTGTTTTGAGTAAACGCATTTTATAAGAAGAATAACTAGACACGCAGCCACTGAGAAGAAAATGTCTTCTTAACCCATAATAGAGTTTATTTCTTTATTTTTAAGTACTTCAACTTGACACGATTATCCTACTTGACAAAAATGAAAATGCCTGCAAAAAATATACAAAATAACTCATAAAAATAATTTATGAATAATTTTAGTTAATTATAAATAGCCACTTATTTCCTGGAAAAAAATCTAAATTTCCATGCAAAAATGTAATTCCAAATTCAAACTTTACAATTTAAAAATCAATTTTGATATTTTACAAAATAATTACTAATTATTAAGATTTAATCAAATTGCCCTTATAATGAGTGAAGAAATCTATGATCTGGTCCTTTATTTGTTTCTTTCCTACATTTCACAAATGTCACTTGGCCTGGTTTTCTAGAACACAGATATTTTCCTATATTCATTAATATGACTGTTAGAACATATTTCTAACTTGGACAATTTCAAAGGTATTTTGAAGTATTCCAAATGGAACTAATTAGTAGCTCATGAGGTAAAAGTACTGCCATATGACTATATCTTGTACACCAAACTATAAAGAGTAATTACTGAATCAGTTAAATAGCACATATAATCTGTATGCATTGTTTCTTTTAATTGCAAAGGACAGCAATTTCACTGAGCTAACTAACACACAATCCCCAAAACTGAGAATTTATTTGAATCATGCTGGGGGAATACCATTAAAGCCAAGGAAAAAATTAAACTGTGATGGTATTGTGATAGGAGCTCCCAAGACCTCAACAGCAGAACTTCTGAAACTTCCAACTGGACCTTTATTGACGTAAGTTAGCTCCCAATTAGTAGCATCGCCTTTTCCCCTTCCTCTAAGTTGAAATTTGTGAGCACATCCATATGCACATGAACATTCAAAAGAAAGAGGGAAAGACAGACAGAGAGACAGAAAGAGATGGAGATTTGAATGGTCCACATTATTCAGATGTCCACATCTCAGTCAGTCAACTCTTGGCTTGGGGCAGGGTCACAGAGTGAAACATGTGGCCTGGTAATTACAGCTAATGTTTGTTGACCATGTACTGGGCACTAAATACTGTTCTCAACACTATCTATGTTCTAACTCATTTAAGCCTTTCAATGACTCTAGGGTCTCTTTACTATTAACCCATTTTACATATATACAAGCATATACAACAATAAGTGTCTTAAAATGTCCTCTCTTGCCTAGGAAAATGAGAAGTATTCAAAATCTTTGATTTATGTAACATCTTATGTTCATCTGTGATGATCTTAGACATTTCTAATAATCATTCAGGTCAGATTATACTGCATGAGTATCTTTACTTTACACATGAAGCCACTGAGTCAAAACAATTGTGTGATCAACAATGGCCACAAAATTAATGCATAATAGAATAGAAACTAGGGGACTCAGGACCCCTTAGGAGAGGTCTGTAAAACACTCAAAGCATGTGGCCTGGGCCTTTCTTTTCACAGACTAGTAAATTTACTTTTATTTTGACAAGATCTTCTACAGTTTATTAATAAAATTAGGAAAAACACATTAAATATATGAAAGAATAAGCACTTGACACATTAACAATTAAGCATAATACTTTTATTTCTTGGGTTTCCTGATACAGATCTATGTACATTCAATCAGAAGGCTTCTATCTGGAAAACAAAATTATATTTTTGGACAAAAATTTGAGGAAATAAATATATCATAATAGTACCCTAGGTCTGATATACTCATTTCTCCCAGCCAATCCCAGCCCAAATGTTAGTTTCTTATTAAGTAGACCAGACCATATTTACTAGGTCAATATGTAAATATTAATAGCAAAAGTTTCAAAGTGAAACCTAAACCTTACTGTGGGCATTGGAAAACATAGTAAAACTCTAGGCCCTGATGAATGACTGACCATACAGTAAGGAAGAAAAATAAGGTTGAAAGAAGGTGGAGAGAAATACATAGTACTACAGAATGTATGTCTCAGAGATTAGAACTCTGATAAGCCTCTTAACTGAGCCTGAGACCTGAAGGAGACCCACCCATAGCAAGAACATGGAGAAACTCCTTTCACTAAATATGATTCACTGAAAGTTCAACTGTGAGTCATAAGCAGCATTACTTTTATGTCTTTGTGACAAAGGCTAAATTTAAGAGAGATTGAGTATAGAATATATTTCCATTTCTTTGTGTCTTATTCAATTTCTTTCATCAATGTTATAGTTTTCAGTGTAGAGATCTTTTACCTGCTTGATTAAATTTATTTCTAAGTGTTTTTTGTAGCTATTGTAAATGAGGCTCTCTCATTTTTCAGATCGTTTTCTATTCATGTATAGAAATGCTATAGATTTTTGTATGTTTATTTTGTATCTTAAAACTTTACTGAATTTGATTATTAGTTCCAAGAGTTTTTTTAGTAAAATATTTAGGGTTTTCTATATACATGATCATGTCATCTGCAAACAGGGCAATTTTGCTCATAGATTGGAAGAATTCATATTGTTAAAATGTCTAAAGTGATCTGCAGATTTGGTGTAAGCAATATCAAAATAACGATGATATTCTTCCACAGAAATAGAAAAGTAGAATCCTAAAATTTGTATGGAACCACAAAAGACTTCAAATAGCCAAAGCAATCTTGAGCAAAAAGACCAAAGCTTGATGCATTACACTTCCTGACTTCAAAATATACTACAAAGCAATAATAAACAGAATAGCATGGTAGTAGCAATAAAAATAGACAAATAGACCAAAGGAAGAGAATAGAGAACACAGAAATAAATCCATGACCTTATAGCTAACTGATTTTTGACAAAGTTGCCAAGCATGCACAATGGAGAAAGGACAATCTCTTCTGTAAATCGTGTTGGGAAAGCTGGATATCCACATGCAGAAGAATCAGAAGAATAAAGCTAGATTTTTATCTCTCAACATATTAAAAAAATCAACTCGACCAGGCACCATGGCTCATGCCTGTAATCCTAGCACTTTGGGAGGCTGAAGGGGGCAGATCACCTGAGGTCAGGTGTTTGAGACCAGCCTGGTCAACATGGTGAAACCCCGTCTCTACTGAAAATACAAAAATTAGCCAGGCATATTGTTGCATGCCTGTAATCCCAGCTACCCAGGAGGCTAAGGCAGGAGAATCGCTGGAACCTGGGAGTTGGAGGCTGCAGGGAGCCAAGATCACGCCACTGCACTCCAACCTGGGCGACGGAGCAAGATTCCATCTCAAAAAAAAAAAAAAAAAAGTCAACTCAAAATGAATTAAAGACGTAAATGTAACACCTGAAATGATACAAGTATTAGAAGAAAACAGAGGAAACACTTTATCATATTGGTCTGGGCAAGGAATTTTTGGATGAGATACAAGCACAAGCAATGAAAGCAAATGTAGAGAAATAGAATTATATCAAACCAAAAAGCTTTTGCACAGCAAAGGAAATAACCAATAGAGTAAAAAGACAACTTACAAAATGGTAAAAAAATTATAAACTATGTATCTGACAAAGGGTTAATATTCATCATTAATAAGAAACTCAACAGGAAAAAAATAATATAATAATAATCCAATTTAAAAATGGATAAAAGACCTGAATAGACATTTCTCAATAGGAGACTTACAAATGGCCATAAGGTATATGAAGAAATGTCCAGCTTTATTTATTTATTTATTTATTTATTTATTTATTTATTTATTTGAGACGGAGTCTTGCTCTGTCGCCAGGCTGGAGTGCAGTGGCGCCATCTCAGCTCACTGCAACTTCCGCCTCCCAGGTTCAAGCGATTCTCCTGCCTCAGCTTCCTGAGTAACTGGGACTAGAGGCGCACGTCCCCACACCCAGTTAATTTTTGTATTTTTAGTAGAGACGGGGTTTCACCTTGTTGGCCAGGATGGTCTCCATTTCTTGACCTCGTGATCCACCCTCCTCGGCCTCCCAAAGTGCTGGGATTACAGGCGTGAGCCACTGCGCCTGACCTAAGAAGTGTTCAGCAGTATTAATCAGTAGTAAAATACAAATCAAAACTTTAGAGAAAAAATCACCCCACACCTGTTAGAATGGCTATTATCGAAAACATATAAAATAACAAATGTTGGCAAGAATGTGGAGATAGAGGGACTTATACACAAGTGGGAACATAAATTAGTCCAGCCATTATGGGAAACAGTATGCAGATTCCACAAAATATATAAATAGAACTACCATATATTCTAGCAATCCCACAACTGGGTTCATATCCAAAGGAAATGCAATCAGTATGCTGAAGAGATATCTACACTCTCATGTTTATTGTCACACTCTTCACAATAGACAAGAAATGGAATCAACTTAAGTATCCATCAATAGATGAATGAATAAAGAAAATGTGGTATATTCATACAATGGAATACTATTCATCCATAGAAAACAATAAAATCCGGTCATTTGTGGCAACATGGGTGAACCTGAAGGACATTAGGTTAGGTGAAATAAGCCAGGCACCAAAAGACAAAACTGGATGATCTCATTCATAGGTGGTATCTAAAAGTTGATCTCATAGTAGTAGGGAGTGGAATAGTAGCTACTGGGACCTGGGGAGAGGAGGAGAGATGAGAGGATAGGGATTGGTCAATGGGTACAGCATTACAGATAGGAAAAATAAGTTTGGTGTTCTATTGCAGAGTAGGTTAACTAGGGTTAACAATATTATATTGTGTATTTCAAAATAGCTAGAAGAGAGAATTTTGAATATTCTCACCACAAAGAAATAAATCTATAAGGCGATAGATATGCTAAATACTCTGATTTGATTTTACATATTGTATACATGTAACAAAATATCATACTGTACTCCACAAATATGTATAATTATTGTATGTCCACTATAATAATTTTTTAAATTAAAACAATAAAAAGCTTAAGTAGAGGATATTCTCCTCATTTATACTAGACACAGCCTATCTTTGGGGAAACTTAGGTCTAGGAGAATATACACCTGATGGGTTGAAGAGGGATTTTTATTAGTAGCAGCTGGCTCTATCACTGGGTAGTTACGGTAACAACAGGAAACTAAGATCCTTACCAAGAAAACAAAGTGAGAAGAAAAACGTAGATGCCCAGCATGCATTGAGACCCTGCCATATGGGCATTCCCAGTATCATCACGGGGCTAAAGTCCTGGTTTGGCAGATGAGGTCACAAGTCCTTTAAACGTCAATTTACATATGGCCGTTTTCACTTTGCAGGATTTTCTCTTTCAACCACTCCGGAAATTTTACATTCAATATCAAGTGATATGTCTTATTTATATCATTTATAACAATAATTATCTTGTTACCTACATAATAATGATTAACATTCAGGAATTTTATTGCATTAAGGGCCTGGTATGCAATATATATGATTGGGGACATTTATGGCAAAATCTACCCCAATGTGGTCTCTAAATTACATTTCAAAGAGCAAATCTCCACCCAATCTCCATCCTTGCTTTTCATGTATCATATGGTTTTAAAATGTTGTGATTAAATCTAGAAAAATGAAACATTATTTCTGCAATGGAAATGTTGACAATGATCTTTCTTATTGAAATCTCTGCAATTTCAGATTAACTCTACAGTTAATAACATCTTTGGGTAGAAGAAAAGATTCTTAGAGAAGGGCTCTTCCGAAGGTTACATGTATTATTTTTTAATACGTCTCAGCTTTTCTGAATTCTCCTGGCAATCACTGTAATATAAAATATGGATTTCACAAACAGAAACAGAAGCTCAAACTCATTTTTTCTTTTTATATTAGTTCTGCCAAGTCCCTGATGCTTGCCATAGGAAAGCATCTATATGTTTTTCTTGTAAAAGCTATCAGTTCAGTCCATTCCCTCAGAAGCCTTTGTTACTCCATGGACACATTTTCTCATAGGATAAAAGATGAAACTAATGTTTCATCACAATATTATAACATAATTTTAAATCATTGTAAATAGGTTGATGGTGCTGGGGAATGGAAGAATAAAAGGTTAAACGTTAAAGAATTTTGTACCTTAACCTCTTGTTTCTTGAAAATTGAATGCACCTTTTTTTGCCTCGTTAAGGTTTCATCCATTCAACCATTTATTCACTTATTCTTACTTTCCTAGAAGCATTGATTGAACATCTTCTACATATTATCACCACCCTGGACACTACAACAACAAAGAAGGTAAGTACTTAACTCCAAAGAGCTCAATACAATCATTTCTAATAAAGAACTGAAAAAATTGCTGCCACAACCTGGAAGAGCCATAAACCAGGCCTTGTGGATGGATTCAGATTTTCCTATATGGTAACAAAAGAGCTACAAAAGCTTCTCTTTCCTGTGTGCAACTACCGTCTTTATTCAATGAAGACACTTAATTGTCTAATACTGCAAGCTCTCAAAGTGAATATAAAGAAGTCATTAACAATAGATATTAGAATAAACTAAAAACAAAAATAGTAAATTCAGAAATATTTCTTTAATCCTTGCATGAAAGTCATATTTGATATTATAATCATGAAATAAATCAAATCATATTTCCCCACAACCCACATTATGTTCCTTCAGTTAAATAGATACTTAGTAGATGTGGTCGTTAACAGCCATTACTTTAAAAACATACTGCATTTGCATTTAACAGACGTTTAGTGAGTGCCAAGTGTTGAAGGTATTATTTTGGAAATTAACATTTATGATGGGAGATTCATAAACTGTTGTTTCAGCTAGAAAGTGAATCTCTTCTAGATAATTGATAAAGCATAGAAAACATGTGTGATTTTTGTACCGAAAGATCAAATTGGGTTTTCTTCTATTTTCTATTTCCTGTGCCTACATAATATTTCTCCCTAAACTTCACGATGTTGAAATAGGATATTTAAGCCTCTAGGTCTTCATAGACTCCTGAATTAATGGGACTTCACTTGGCCAACTGGCCTTTTATTTTTTCAAGTGAGTATTATTCACCATAATGTACTCAGTAAAATAGAGGTACAAATCTACCCAAAGATAATAAAAGTGACTGTTCTTTTGTACAATTTTGCATTAACAAATATGGTGATTAAAAAATAAATGGGTGATTATAAACACATAAACCCACATTAAGAGACTATGAATAAGGCTGATATATTTCACACTGTGCTTATGTTGTAATATCTTTAAAATTGTCTTTAGGGGCACTGGAGCCAGAACACATCCTTATAAGTTAGGTTGCTGATATTTTTCCCTAAGAGATTTGATGTTCCTGCTGTCATTCATCCTAGACAACTAAGACCTTGAGTTGGCAAGCTTTTTTAAAAGCTGGAGAGTAAAGTTGCTCTATGGGTCTTGGTGGAAGCGGGAGATAGAGAAGAGAAAGGAAACCTTCCAGACTCTAAGTGGTTTTAGATGTTAAGGGGTGGGAGGGATACTGTGATCTTCCCTAAGTGACATAGAACTGATATAAACCAAAGAACTGGTCTAGTAAGAGATCCCAAGACAGATCTGGAATTGGCAGTAGTTTTTGCTTAACTTATTATTCTCCCATATCATTTTACCTACCTTCTGTTTCCTTAAAGTCAATACTAGTTTCAATTTGTGGAAAGCTGGAAATGCGATGATTCCCATGCACTCAGTTTCTGCTCCAGACACCAGGTGGGGGCATGGCAATTGTGACTGGAGAGAGTGGAGGGGTCATCTTATCCGCCACATCAGAAGCTGAGGTTAGGATATTGTGGCAAGAGATGAAAAGTGAAGTGATGTGAGGAAACTTCATCCTGAATTCAACTAAAGCCCTGGAATACTTGTTCAAATAACCAGCTGACAACTTGGGGTTAAGCTGTCTTGAATTTAACCTGTTTAGCTCAGCCAATACAATTATGAAATAAAAAGTTAACAGTCTACTATTTTGTAGTCCCTGGATAAAGAGGCCTAAATGGTATCCTGTAAAGTTATGCAGAGTACTATCTGCATAGATCTAGTCAATGACCTTGGCTAGTAGCATCATTTGGTTTCCAGCTTTATGTGCATCAATTCTTCTTTATATGCAGTAGTTAATTTAATGTGCCATATATCTTATCTCTAACTCCTTGGGAAACATTTGAATTTAGTTATTTTCCATTCTACTATTGACAATCTGTCTTCACAAGTCACATAGCACTATTACAAACACAAATCACTTGGCATACACAATCCAAATTAAGTATACATTTTGCCTGTGTTGCTATTTCATGGTAAATTTTATTTTCCATTTTCTTATTTTCATTTTCTGTCTTTTATTACCTTCTGGTGACACTGAAATGCCTAAAGAAGTAGATAAATATCTTGTTCTAACTTTGCTGATTAAAAAGAAAACAGTTAAGCCTTGTACATTTCACAGTAATGAAGAAAGACTCACAAACATTTTATCAGGTCTGAAAATTTGTCACCAGATGTATGTGGAAACTGTCTTGGTGAACCTGCCTTCATGCAAATTTGAAACGTCTTATTAAACTTAAAAATAAACATTGTCTCTTTTTCTTATTAATAATGTAGTTTTGTTTTATGATTCAAATTTTCTTTAGAAAGTGGCTTTATAATTGCACAGGAGACAAGAATTAATTCTACTGGGGCTTTATATCAAAATGCTTCATTTCTAAGTGGATGATGTTTTTTGTGTATGCATCTTGTGCCTATTTTTTGTTAATGGTATAATCTATCTTTTCCTCAATTTGATAGAGGAAGCTGGCAATTAAGAATCTAATTTTGTATTTTCTTTTGCCAAAGCTTCCTTCCATTTTAACTCATGAATTTTTTTTTCTTTTTTTTTGAGACAGAGTCTCTGTCACCCAGGCTGGAGTGCAGTGGCATGATCTCAGCTCACTGCAACCTCCACCCTCTGAGTCAATTCTCCTTCCTCAGCCTCCCAAGTAGCTGGGATTACAGGTGCCTGCCACTGCGCCGGGCTAATTTTTTGTATTTTTTAGTAGAGATGGGGTTTCACCATCTTGGCTAGGCTGGTCTTGAACTCCTGACCCCTTGATCCACCCACCTCAGCCTCCCAAAGTGCTGGGATTACAGGCGTGAGCCACCGCGCCCAGCCGAAATTTTTAACTTAACACACCCGAACCTACATCCCCATCCCAAACATTTTTGTTTCTCTGGGTTTTCTTAGCCTTAGCCTGTTTAAATGAGTAACCATGCATATTCATTATACAAAACTTGTACCCCTTCTGGTAGATGTCCAAATGGAAGCTGGATATTCCTATCTTTTGCTTGTCAGGGTACCTTCAAGATGACTGCTCGTTTCATATTCTCTTCCTTTAACACTTGTGGTTTTTTTTTTTTTCCTAATTTAAAATTATTTTGGCCTTTTGATAGTCTAATTTGCTTACTCTAAAAAAATAAACTTGGGCTTTGAACTGCTTTTAATTGTACCTTTTGATTTTTCCATTAATGTTTTTTAATCCTCCCCAACTCCAAATGCTTAACAAAATTGTAATAACCTAGATATTGTTAACCATCAAAGCCCTATTTAATTATTCATTTGACCTCCATTTCCCTCTGCCTTTGCCATTCACCCATTCTAAAGTACATTTTAGACACTTCAGAATTTAGAGTCCACTCATTTCAACCCGTTTATATTCTTCCTACACAGTCTACATACATCTAGAAACTAATGACATAACCTTACAAATGAGAAAACTTCATAATGAAAACTAAAATGTCCTGTCACATCCTCTGGTAACTTACTCACCTAGATAGCTATAAATAACATTGTTAAAATGACCTATGGCATTTCCTTCTATTGGGAGCACTAGAGGCTTTCCATGTATGCAACTGAAAAATAATTGTGTTCTTTATAATTCTACATTCCAGATTGTTCTGGCTGCTAATATTAGAAAGAAAATAAAACTTCTTGGTAATACATTTCTCAAAAACATGAATTCAGAATATAACATGGGTTAGCAATTAACAATTTGGCCATCTACTTTCTTTAATATTAAAATAACAGAACCCCTCATTTTGCACGAGTAAAATATTTTTGTACACCACCTCTAGTATTAAGGTTTCATCTTTACTTAGAGCGCAGTTAACTCACTGTACATGTGCAATTAAATGCATCATTCTCATTTTCTAAAGTTTCAAAATCATTATGATAAAGTTGTAACATAAGTAGTAAATGAAGTAGAAAAAGAAAGATCTACTACAGGTCAATCTCTCAGTCAATAAAATTGATACAATTTACGTTTAAATCTTGCCTTTTACCCTAGACTCTTATTACATGTAAAGGAAAAATATTCTAAAATATCAGATGAAGGCCTTTTGATATTTCTATGATGACAGTCTCATAATTATCACCCCCACTGGCACCCAATCAGTACTACCAAAGGCGAGTGTTGCTTCAGGGAAACGTGGCTCCTGCTCAGACTGAAGTCATCATTGCTTATTGTGGTGCCTGAAAGCTGACCTCATAGAGTCTCTAGCAAAACAATACTTTTGAAAGTCATACTTTCTTAAGAAAGAAGTCTTCTAAACTCTAAAAGTTCCTCTTTAATATTAGTCATACATAGTTTACTTTAATCATACAATCTCACCATAGGTAGTGTGATGACAAGGACAGTCTTGATTTCAGCCAAAATTTTGTTCAGTCATTCATCCAGTTTACCATTTGCCCTTCTTTTTACTTTCAATACTATTCCATTTTCAAGACTAATTTATCTATTTACTTTAATATACGGATGGATAAGGAAGATAATGTAAATGAAGATTCTATGAAACATGAATTCATGATTGAAAGCTCTTCTATTGTTGAAAAGAAGAGTAAAAATTGGCAGAACAAAAGGTCAGACATGGGTGTCCCTGGTGTCAACCTCACCTGGTGGTCAACCTGATGGGAGAGAATGGTAGACATAGCCAAATAGGTTTAATATAAAAACTAATGCATGTGTGTTTTGAGGTGAAAAAAAAAAAAGAAAAAAAACTTTCAGGCTTGCTCCTTGCTTTATTTCCCATATCCTGGGAAAGTTGCTAAACGTTTGGAAAACTTATTTACTCAGCATGATGCCACAGTCCCCCTGGTATCCATCCTGTGTTAGCTTCACAGTGGCTGAGAGAGTGTCCCAGGTTCCCTACAACCTACATATGATGTAATGCATTCTCATATGCCTAATGATACATTTAGAAATGACATAATAAACCAATGGGCTGAGTAAGTACAGTGTCAAAACAAGGAAGTCTCCGAAGCTAATTGAGGGATGACCAACTTTGGCAGTAGAGACCAAAGTCATTCAACCACACAAGAGACTTAAATATGGTTCCAGGATTCTTCCTGCCACCATGAAAATACCCAATGCTATCTTGAAAACAACAAAAGGAGAGACTTAAAAGAGAGACAGCACTAGTAAGAAATTTAGTTTTTGATTAGACTAACATCCCAGCATTTGGTCGCAGATTTTTTCTTATACTCTTCATTTTATCATATCAGTATCTTACATCTACACATAAACACACACACAAACACACATCCATTTTAACAGAGGCTTATTTGGTTTTAAAATACAAACAAATAATGTTCATGGTATAAAAAAATTTTAGAAAATATCTAGTCCAGCTTGCATTTTTTTACTATACATGGACAATTGAAGATGATCTAGAAGTTAAATGAATTGCTAAAGGTCACATAATTAGTAAACAAATAAACAACCAAAATCCTAAGAGTTTACCACAGCTATGTAATAACTAGGTCAGTGTTTTTTTACACACAAAAGAGTTTATTAAAGTCACTTGTTTTTCATCATTTCAAATACAGAACTAATTGATTCATTGCCTTATCTACCAGAAAAATATTTAGTTATATTATGAGTCAGCATTATTATGAGTAATTTGGATGGAAAGTTAAATACATCCATGTTCTTTGCCATTGAGTTTACAATTGCTAGAAATGTAAATAAAAATACATAAGAACACATTATATTCATAAAAGAAAGGGAGAAAATGCATATATAAATGATTAGAATCCAAAATTGCTTATCAATTTATTATGGATTACAGTATAACTAGGGTGTCACAGACCCTGCCTATTGTTGAGTATAACCCTATAGATTTACAATCTAAAACTCAATTTGACTAAAAGATCCCCCTAACTTCTAATGTTCTTTATCCCAAATACTCCTGAGAATCCTCAGTGATACTTAGATAAATTAATTAAATTAAGAGACTTTAAACCCTCCCAGTAGAAGATCCTAGGTAAAATCATTTTCTCTGTTAAAATTGCCGGGTCAGAGATGGGCATTGAGAATGTCTCATAGAATCAGAGCTACCTCCTGCTGAACTGCAGTCCTTTTCTCCAGGATCACTGCTCTTGTCACCCCTCTGCTGTCTTTTCTGCTTTGCTGTGTGGTGTCAATGCATTGCCCAGGCTGCTGCCATCTCCATCAAAAGAGACATGACCTCTAGACTGTCGTCTCCAGTGATCTAGTGCTCTGCTATCCATCTGGGGAAAAAGCTTTTCTGCTTTGTCTCTAGCCTTCTATAAGCAAGACCTTTTATTTATATTAGAATTCATACATTAAAAGAATACAGAAATATATCAAACATATATCCAACTTCTTGCTTAATTCTAATAAAAATTGTTTTGTGATTTTATTTTTGCATTGTTTTATACTTTCACTCCTTTTATCTGTATCTTATCATGTACATTTTCTAATTACTTTGTGCAGAAGCAAAGAATGGTTTTATTCTTGTTTTGTAAAGGATGACATTTAGAATGAGAGTGCTATAGTTCACAGTGCTAGTGACAAGGTTGAAATGAGAATACAAGTCTCCTGGCTTTAGTTTTCTGGCATTTTCATAACCATGCATCATTTAATACTTTCAATCAGCATTATGGGCAAAGACCCTTGACAAATGTCTTGATATGTATAAAATATTAAATAAACACAATTTCTTCCCCAAATAGACTTTTTAAAATAAAAAATTATTCATTCATTCAAGTAATAAATCATAGGCACCCTCCATCTTAACAGGAGGGTATAGAGCAGGTTTGGGTAATTGGTGACCAAGAAATGCCCTACATTTACACAGACATAGTGCTCTTAAGCCCTATAGTATTGCACCAATGAACCTGCTTCCAAAAGTCTTACTTGTCTGTCAGGATTTTCTCTCAAGAGCCCTATATTTTTTCCTACACCCATGGAGGAGGAAGTGTAAATTAAGGCATCCAGATTGGGATCAGGAAAATCTTTTTCCCTCCAGTTCTAATATAGAGTAGGTTCAAAATATCTATTGAAAAAATGATGCAGAAGGTTGATCAAACATAACCTCACACAAATTATGGATAAGGTTTGATGTTTTTTCCAAATGATCTTCTGGGAGCCAGAAAATTCAGGAAATATCCTTGTAAGTTAAGAAATTTTTTCTCTGGGTTCGCAATTATAAAATTATTCTTCCTAGAGAAAGTAGATTAAATCCAGGTGAGGGTGGGAAATGGAATTATTTTGTTACCCAGCAGCCTATTACAATCTTAATGTATTTCCAGGAAGACTATATTGTTTTATATGAAATGTACACAGAGCTAGAATAATTTTATAGAAAATGGCAATTACTTTTCTAATACCCCTGAAATCAGATGTCATTCAGAATGTAAAATTTTCAGGTTTGGAAAAAAATAATAAGGTTCATACATCAAAGATACATGGTACCTGCTGAACGGTCTAAGATAGCAATGCCAAAATCAAATCCAGAAATATTTTTTGGAAGCAAAATGTATGACTATCTCCTTTAAGCAGGAAATGAAGATTATAAATTGTCTCATATCATTTCAAACAGGCTTTGCTGCCAAAAGAGTAAAGGACAGATGAAGTTGTTAACAAGTGAATGGCAAATCTCTTTTTGGTTTTCAAAACTTTTAGGATTTTGGAAAAGGAGATAAGTGATTGTGGCAGAGAAGTAATTGCAGCAGAGATAGCAGATAAAGCACCTGTGTTGCTTTATCTGTTATGTCTGAAGATAATTGAGAATTATAAGAACTCCATTCTGACCTCCAGATTAGGAACAGTAGGAACAGATACAGGTACCTATGGCCTACATGGGCAATATTGGCAGAAATTGCCAAATATAGTTGGATTAGAATGCACAGCAGGGTAAATAACTATAAATATTTCTTCTTTGATTGACTCCTAACATGTGATGTTGTCTCAGTTTTACTGCAATGTCACTAGCTGCTCCTTCATGTTCTCCTTTGCTCTTGCCTCATTTTCTTAACTGCTCAATACTGAAGAGCTACAGTACTTGGACGTATCCCTTTTTGGAATGCATCTGCTCTGTTGGTAATCTCATTCAGTCTGAAGGCTTTAAAGCCATATAAGTGCTTTCTAATTTATTCTGTATCTGATTCTTCTCTGAACTACAGACCCATTAATACTGCTGTCTTCTCTACATCTCCACTTGAATGATGTATGAGCATCTTCAGGCATAACATGTTCAAAACTGAATATTTATTATCCCACAAACTCCACTCCCTCTTGCAGCCTTCCAAAATGTTTTCATAGTTGTTCCAGACACATATAGTTACTCCATTCTTTTAGCCATCTTATTATTCACACATCACTATCATCTTATACCATAATTTGTTTATATCTTTCTCCTATTAGAATCGGTGATTCATGAAGATGGGAAGCATGACTTACAATGTTGGAATTTAATTTTGTTCAACATTATTTGAGATAGATTGTTTGATGATCAAACTGCTATTCTTAACAATGGCATGCCCTAACATTATTGCTTGCCAAGATTAGAGGATCTCTAGCCACACAAAATAAAGATCCAACACATATCATGGCATCATTACAACAATATTCTTACTTTGATTTTCTCAAAATGTGTTCCTCAGAAATATAATCCTATGAGCCTCTCCCACCAAAAATATTTTATAGTCATTCAAGTATGTAACAGGTGGCACATATAGAATAGTCCCCTCTTTGAGGTTCACAATCTCAGTTTCTGACAATCTTTCAGTAAAGTTGTTTTATCTAGAGTTTTCCAGTTATTCAACAATGGAACACTTTTTTGCGTAATGTCTATTAACACATTATTAAAACTAGTATTTTTTCTGATAGTTTTTGGAGATGTTTCTCTAATCTACTTAAACCTATGTAAAAAGATAAAGACCTAAAGGGAAAATCCCCTGCACTAAACAGAGGCCTAGTTAAATGCTGTCATTCAAATCTTTCCTTTGAATGTTTAGGCAAGCTGTCCAGGCCTGACATAGGGATGAGATCTAGCAGGCTTATGTGCAACTTCCTAGAATGCTTTTTAAGGGGAAATATCAGTGTCTACTTCAAATAAATAGATACCAAATGGCTGCTGTCCATAACTGCTGCTGGCTGAGCTAGAGGAACCGAGAGAAACATGAGATTCCAAGATTCCTCATGATGGAATTGTACAGCATAACTAAAATTAAAAGCAGAAGCAGGCCAAGCACTTAACTCCAGTGCAGGTCCAGGGAAGGCATATTTATCTGGACACCAAGTGACTCTAGGGTATTTAGAGATCTCCTCCTGCTCAAGTCAATAGGACAGATGCTTTGGGTGTCAAGTTAGAGCTGGTTGCCTGAAAGCTCCAGGTAGACTGAGAGAATGCTCATAAAAATAGGTGCTGTAATTGGAATGTATTCGTTCTCTGAAAAATTCATATTGAAACATAGCCCCCAATGCAACAGTATTAAGAGACATTTATTGGTCTGCCCTCATGAATGGAATAAGGTCCTCTTATAAAAGGGCTTGGTGGATGGAGTTCACCATTTTTCACCCCTTCTGTCTCTTCAGCCATGTAAGGACACAGCATTCCACCCCTCCAGAGGATGCAGCAATAAGTCACCCTAGAAGCAGAGACCAGGCCCTCATCAGACACCAAACCAACTAGTGCCTTTATCTTAAACTCATGGCCTCAAGATCTGAGATAACATAAATTTCTGTCCTTTATCATGTTCTGTGGTATTTTTATAGAAGTACAAACCGATGAAGACAATAGGAGAACATATCTTCCCTGTCTATTGTCAGTGCAACAAAAGCATGTTCAAAAATTTACTGTCATAATACTTCATACAAGCAACATTCAGGAAGCCACATTATAAGACAAAAATGTCGTGTTTCATCCTGGTGAGTCTAAGGTGAACTTTTTATTATCATCACTTCATTATAAAAGTGGAAGAGATTACACTGCCAAAACCACACCTGTTGAGCTAAGTACCCCAAGTCAACTTTTTCGCTTATGTAATATCATCTGGTTCAAAGGAATATTACTTAGCAACTTTGGTGAGTTACTGAACTAAATAGAAATGGGCAAAGTTTAAGAAAACTGATTATGTACAGATGATGTTAATTACATGCACCCTTCCGGAAGGCTCGTTTTCTTTTCTTTTTTTTTTTTTTTTTTTGAGATGGAGTCTCACTCTGTTGCCCAGACTGGAGTGCAGTGGTGCGATCTCGGCTCACTGCAAGCTCCGCCTCCTGAGTTCACACCATTCTCCTGCCTCAGCCTTCCGAGTAGCTGGGACTACAGATGCCCACCACCATGCCCGGCTAATTTTTTTGTATTTTTAGTAGAGACAGGGTTTCACCATGTTGGCCAGGATGGTCTTGATCTCCTGACCTCGTGATCTGCCTGCCTCGGCCTTCCAAAGTGCTGGGATTACAGGCTTGAGCCACCGCGCCCGGCCTCGTTTTCTTATTTACCCATTAAATTGCTAATATTTGGCTCTCAGAATTACAGCCTTTTTTTCCAAGAGGGCTTATTGCTTCCAACCCCTGGTACAAGGCCAACATCATTACTTTGTACCTTTCTAGTCTCAGATTGAGTATTTTTTCTGGTGCTAGATTTAGCTTTTTTCAGCGCCTATAAATAAGGATTATCTTTGCAGCTACATCCACCATCCCTCAAGTGGCTATCCCTCTGGACTCTTGCTTTAGAAAGTTTGCAGTGACTTTGTACAGCCTTAAATCTACTATTCTTAACCTTTTGTTTCCTATTTTTCCCCAGTTCTAACATTCAGGATTCTTTTGTCTTTGTCACTGTATTTAAGAATCTCTTTGTTTTGAAAGGACTCTTCCCCCAGCACCAAATCTGAATCACTGATTTATGACTTCATGCATTCCAATCCCTTATCTACCCTTTTTGTTCCTTTTAATATTTCATAATTTGAATATAAAATATACTCTTTTCTATTGGCATCAATAAAATGCTATTTTCTAGAACGTCTCATATAGATCCTTTTCCTCATTACAATATGGAATTTATATGAGTACATATTTGCATGTTAAGAGTATCATTTCTCCTTCCTTTATATTTGTTGACATCAATAAGTATCCTATGGAAAAAGATCTGTAATATGTTACCTTTTAGAAGCAGCAACTATAAATTCTTCTATATGTCTCTTGATCTGCAACTGACATTTAGCTAATTGACGTACTGAAATTAAAAATTGCATTAGTAAAATTAAAAATATTCAAGGTAGGTAGATTAACTAAGATAGTATGGAGATACTACAAACCCTTTAATAAACATATTGTTTTTAAAAACAGTGAGGTCTGTAACCTGGATTTTTAAGGAGGTTTGATCCTTAATTGGGTCCGTGGCCAACATTGGTTTAGGAGGCTTTCTAATAGCATGATTACCAATTAAGGAATTTAAAATCCTGCCTGTAGACTGTTATTGGGTTTGCCCCAATTGAACAATTCAATATAATCCATCATTAGAAGACCTAAAAAGGAAGACACAGAGAGAGAAAGGGAGAGAGAGAGTATGAGTGTGTTAAGACTTCATTGAACTCACAGAACAGGTTGAATGACCAGGTTGAATGTTTGCTTACCAATAAAATGTGTAATACATGACTTTGTGATTGATGCATTTTGTGTATTAAATGGCTTAGTGATTGATGCATTTGCTCTTGTACCTTGCTGTTATACCTGGAATGAGGTTTGGAGGAAGAAGCTAATCCTTTCCTTAAACATCTTTGGGGGTTTGTCATTAACTGCCAAAAATAACGTGTGTTGTGAAGGCCAAACTCTCTTAAGTTTGTTTGCAACACCTTAATTTTATATTTTATACATAAAACAAAAGGATACAAAATTGGGATATTGTCTGTAGTCCATTCTCAAACTATCATCACATTTTCTTGGTGGGTGAAAAAAAGGAGGAGGAATATTTTCACAAGCACAGTTTCAAAGCTTCTAATTTATGTAAGGGCTCCAAAGTTTTCCAAACTATATAAAAATTTTTAATGCCAAAATCATTTTTAAAATAAATAAATTATGCATAAAATATATTCCTGGCATGCAGCTAGTAACTGCTAAGCTTTTTAAAATTAAGCTTTTCATTTGGAAGTGATTACACATTTACATGAAGTTGTAATAAATCATACAGAGAGATACTATGTACCCTATGCCTAGATTCTCAAAGTGGTGACATCCTGCAAAACTGTAGTATAATATCACAACCAGGATACTGACATTGATACTAATGTAGTCAAGATACAGAACAATCTCTTCGCTCAAGTATTCTTCCAGTCACCTTTTAATAACCACAACCACTTCCCTCCCACACCCCTTTTCCATTATTGACCCCTGAAAGTCACTAATACGTTTTCATTCCTGTATATTGTCATTTTAAGAAAGTTATATAAATGGACTCATGCAGTATGTAACCTTTTGATATTGGCATTTTTCACTCAGCATAATTCTTTCGAGACTCATCCAAGTTGTTGAGTATATCAAATAGTTTGTTTCTTTCTTTTTCTGCTGAGTAAGTATTCCATATGGATATACTACTGTGTTTTCAAACTTTCACCTGCTGAAGGACATCTGGGTTGCATAAAGCTAAACATATGCATACAGGTTTTTGCATGAACATAAGTCTCAATTTCTCTGGGATAAATTCCCAAGAGCATAATTGCTAAATCATATGGTAGTTGTATGTTTAGTTTATTAAGAAATTGCCAACTGTTTTCCAGAGGAGCTGTACCATTTACATTCCTACCAGCAATGCATGAGTGATCCAGTTTCTCCAGATTCTGACCACCATTTGCTTCTGTCACTATTTCTTATTTTAGTCAAACTGATATGTGTGTAATGAGAATTCAGTAGTTTGAGTTTTCACTTTTCTGATGATATCAAATGCCTTTACATTTGCTTATTTGATATCTGTATATCCTCTTCAGTAAATTGTCTGGTCATGTCTTCTTTCCATTTTCTAATTGTGTTATTTAATTCTTACTGTTAAGATGAGTTAGTTCTTTATATTTTCTGGATAATAGTCCTTTGCAAATATAATCATATTATAATTATGATTATATTGCGATATTGTCATTAAGGTTTTTTTCCTCAGGTCACAATTAAATGAATGAGTGGTAAATTTTCTCAGATCTTTTTTCTGCATTCATTGATATGATCATATATAATTATCATGCATCAGGTCAGTAGTAATATTTTCTTCTTAGCCATTAATATAGTGAACTACACTGATAAATTTTCAAATATTAATCCAGGCTTGCATCCCTGGGATAAACTCCATTTAGCTAATATATATATAATATATATATAAACCAATATATATATAAAATATATATAAAAACATATATATAATATATATAAACTAATATATAATATATATATAAACTAATATATATTTTGTATATATACTAATATATATTATATATAAACTAATATATATATTATATATAAACTAATATATATAAACTAATATATATATTATATAAACTAATATATATATAATATATATTATATAAACTAATGTATATAATATATATTATATAAACTAATATATATATAATATATATATTATATAAACTAATATATATATAATATATATTGTGTGTGTGTGTGTGTGTGTGTGTGACAGAGTCTTACTCTTGTCACTCAGGCTGGAGTGCAATGGCGTGATCTCGGCTCACTGCAATCTCTGCCTTCCGGGTTCAAGCAATTCTCCTGCCTCAGCCTCCCAAGTAGCTGGGATTACAGGTGCCTGCCATCATGCCCGGCTAATTTTTTTTTTTTTTTTAATGAGACGGAGTCTTACTGTGTCGCCCATGCTGGAGTGCAGTGGCGCGATCTTGGCTCACTACAAGCTCCGCCTCCCGTGTTCACGCCATTCTTCTGCCTGAGCCTCCCGAGGAGCTGGGAATATGACCTGCTAATTTTTGTATTTTTAGTAGAGACGGGGTTTCACTATGTTGGCCAGGCTGGTCTCGAACTCCTGACCTCTGGTGATCCACCCGCCTCGGCCTCCCAAAGTGCTGGGATTACAGGTGTGAGCCACCGTGCCCTGCCAATGGTATATATTTTTTATATACATTGCTGAATTACATTTGCTTAGATTTTTCAGGGATCTTTATATTCATGGGGAATATGGTAAATTGGTATGCGTATAATTGTGTGTTAATATAGACTGAAGTTCATCATCTTTCATCATAGAATACACATAATTTAAAGACAGTCAAGGATTTGAATGACAATCTCATTTTTTGATTCTTACCTCTCACCTGGCTTTGTTACTTAGAATACAATTGCATGTTCTTTTCTTTGCTGTGATTTTTTAAAATGTTTCCTCTAGGTAGCTACAGTTATTATTCTTCCTTCATTACTGGTACCATCACCACTGTTGGTTACCTTAGAATCACTGTCCTCCACACCATTGTGTTTGAGGTCCTCTTCCATTCCTCTTCTCATATTGACCCTAAAACTCAAAGGATATCATATCTCCCAATTGTATATTGGCATTAAATTAGTGTAACAAATTCTTTTCATTGAGATATTCTACTTATGTTAAACCCTACATTTATCTGTTTTTTTTGTTTGTCTGTTTTCTTTTGAAAAAAGAATTAAAAGAATGTCCTGCAGCCATGCCAAAGGACATTTGAGTGGCTCACTACATGCTCAAACAAAAAGAGAATATGCACTACAAATCCTATGGAGACAGGTTAGAGAGGGCTCCCTGCCTTCCAGATAGGCAGTATTACCAGTAACAAAGAGACAAACAAACAAAAACAGGAAAATGAGACTGCCAAGTTGCCATTTCTGTTTGTACATAGTTTATAACATAATTGGTACCTTTTGGAGCTGATGTATCAAACAGCATATATATTTCAGCCCTGGGTTGCAATTCATCAGGTCATAAGTAAATCGAATCTTCTTTTAAGTTTTTTGTGCTAGAAAGAATAAGGAAAATTTGGTAATGAAAAGTGAATGCCTGCCCAATAGTTTAACGGGTTAAAAAATTGTGAGAATTACTAAATGAATTAAACTAGCATGAATTGACTTAAAATAATAAATCAAATCACCAACAGTAAAATTGGAAAACTTTAGAAACTACCTAAAGAAATAAATAAGACTAATATATTTTAATGTCTACCAGTGACATATGATCGTTTTATGATTTTTTTATAAGAAGAAAAAAGATAAAAGAGTTTGTATTATTAGAGAGTAAGTAAATTATATTTTTTAATAGATATTGAATAAATGTTAGCTGAAATTACTCCAGAGACATAGAATCGTAGTGGGAAATGGCATTCTGTGATTTTCTTTGCCCCATTTTAATTAAGAAACACGAATTTGTATTTCAGCTCCTCTGCATAGCTCTCTCTGGGCTTTCTGGGTGAGGCAAGCAGAAAAGGATTCTGAAATTGACTACTCAAAGGTCATCAAAATAGTTCTCCTTTTATTTATTTCTTATGTTGGGTTTAACTGTTTTTTTCTTTTTTCTTTGAAGAGACAGCCGTCCTACAATTTTTGCTGATATGTATCAGGTAGGTTGAAATCACAACTGAAATTGAATTAAAAATAGATTATAAGCCTTACTTCCCCATGATTTTTTGTCATAGAATGTAGTAAAAGTGGTCTACCACAGTGCTCTTCACATAGTTATGAGAAACTAGAGCGTGGATGTTTATTATGTATTCTCCAAGTATCTGCTCTAGCAAAGAAGCGTATTAAATCTCTAAGAAAGTTATTGAAGTTTAAATTTATGGGCAGACTTAGCCCATAAAATTGGGATGATACACAAACATATTTAGTCATACTTCTAAGTCAACCAACACTATGAATTCATTCAACATGCCATTAAAAACACATTTCTTTCACTGCAGAGTAAATGTATCTATGACTTACAGCCTAACAAGTAATGGACTTTAAAATACTATTATATGTCATCTTGGATGTGAAATACACTACATCAGACCTGATCTATGCAGTGGACTTTTTTCACTGAATATGGATCCAGGCACAATTTTTCTTGTCCTTAATTTATATGTAAAATCGTGATCTGAAACTAATATATTAAATTATGTTTTTAAGTTCTTCTGAATAACTTTATGTATTTTAACTTGATTTTGTACTCTCTAATTTTATTGTACCAATATCATTTGCATTATCCATTTTTCCATCAGTGGTAGCTTATCATGTGAAATAGATGCAGCAAGAATGTTCATTATAGCTATATTTAACAACATATAATGTAGATATTTTTATAATTATAAAATTCAAGAGGGAGCGTGTATTGAAATCCATGATCTTTCTGTAAGTTGCAAAACTAAATGTTGTAAAATAATATGTATGATAAATAGTGAATGATTTTTGAGTGCATATTCTGTACCAGACTCTGGGATAAATGCTTTACAAATATGAACTCACTTAAATTAATTAACCAGCCCCTAGCATAAAAATTATTATCCCCATTTTAGAAAGAAGAAAATTGAGTTTTCAATAGGTTAAATAACTGATCCAACAACAACAGTTAGCACCTTGTAACTGCCATTTAGAACTCATTATTTAAAGTGGTTTATGAGTTCTATGGGCATACCACCCTGCCCAATCTTGTCTAAAATGGTTTATGAGGTTGCACATGTAGAGAGATGAAAAAGAGTCTTCATGGAATTTTCTGGTATGGTTTAGATCCTGAGTAGAAAGACTGGTCTGCATTGGTGATTTGGCTCAGAAATGGGCATCTATGAAGATACAAGATTGAAAGGTGGGTATGGAGAGATGGATTCTGCTTGAACTTAAATTGATAGCGAAGGGCTCTAGAGCACTCTGTTTACCCTATTTCCAAACATTGGATAAGAGTAGGTCTTTCTGACAAGAATTTTTAAATGGACATAATCTTGCATAGGTCTGCAAATAATTGACTAGCAATATCTTAAGGAATTGTGGTCTCAACTATGCAAAAGAAAAGACACAGTTTTAAAGTATATATTATTTAAACACAAACAAAATTTTGGAAAACATTTAAAGTAAACGTGGACTCCAAACTAACAGATAGAAGATTAAAAGAAAGAAGAACAGACAGAGATGGGAGGAGAAAACTTAAAGAGAAAAATAAAATAATGAAATAAAATGAAATATCAAGAAGTAAAACTTGCAGTGGTGGTAAAAAACAAAATGGCATCTAGAAATCCAAGTCAGTGATGCATATCACATTGAGGCAAAAATAAAGAAGAAAACTATGAGAATTATGATAAGGGTGGAGAAAAAAAGATATAGGTATGATGGGCATTTCTGA
Source organism: Gorilla gorilla gorilla (assembly GCF_029281585.2). NCBI lineage: Eukaryota > Metazoa > Chordata > Mammalia > Primates > Hominidae > Gorilla > Gorilla gorilla. The sequence goes on along the minus strand of NC_073227.2, from coordinate 44,522,564 downwards.
AGAGAAAAAACAGAACAAGTGAAAAAGTAGCAACTTTTAAAATCAAAATATCCTAGTCTACTGATCAAAATTTCTTACCATTCACAAAGCAAAATCAATGGAAGAGATTAATGTCTAAATCCATCCTACATCTTGTCTTCTGTTGTTATTTAAGGGATAAATATCCCTTCATCCAGGCAGATAAAAATGATGTAATAATATGGTTAATTGCATGATTTTCATGAATGCTAAATTCAAGAAGGAAAGTATTAAACTCTGAAGAGTACTGAAAGAAAAATTTGTGATCCAACAATTCTATACCCAATCAAGTTTTATTCATGTACATGACTAACAAGATTTAAATCCTAAATGGCTACATAGAATGTCTTTCATAAAATAAATATTTTATGAATGGTGATAAAGTTAATTGAGCCAGAATGCAGCTGACTAGATTTTCCTCTTCATCAAAATGTTTAGCAGAATTTTTTTTTTAGGAGAGAGGCAATTCCTAAAAACCATTGATATTTTAAATGAATTTGTGAAAACAATCTCCAAATTAAAGTTCATTCTGCTTAATAAACTCCTGGGTTCTTAGTACCAGTGTTTTACCTCTGCCAACACTACTAGAGCTATTAAAACTTAACAAAAGATTAAGAGAATGAGAAGACAAGCCACAGACTAGTAGAAAATATTTGCAAAAGACATTTGGTAAAGAACTATTATCCAAAATATACAAAGAACTCTTAAAATTCAACAATAAGAAAACAAACAACATGATTTAAAAATGGGAAAAAGACTTGAACAACCGCCTCACCAAAGAAGATACAAAGATGTCAAATAAGCACATGAAAAGATGCTCAACACTATATATCATTAGAGAATTGTAAATAATTAAACAGCAGTAAACTACCACTACAACCGATTAGAATGACCAATATCCAAAACACTGGTTAACACCAATGCTAATGAGAATATGGAGCAACTTCAGGAACTCTCATTCATTGCTGGTGGGAATGAACACTGGTGCAGCAACATAGAAAGACAGCTTGGCAATTTCTTTCCAAACTAAATATACTTTTACCATGCAATCCAGCAATCAATAACACTCCTTGATACTTACGTAAAGGAGTTCAAAACATGTCCATACAAAAACCTGCAGATGATGTTTATACAGCAGCTTTATTCATTGCCAATACTTGGAAGCAACAAGTATGTCCTTCAATAGGTGAGTGGATAAATAAATTGTGATACATGCTGATAATGGGATATTATTCTGAAAAAGCTCTATTCTACATGATTCCAACTACATACATGACATTCTGGAAAAGGCAGAACTGTGTAGACAATGAAAAGATCAGTGATTGCCAGGGGCTGGAGAGAAGGAGGGAGGAATAGACCAAATACAGAGGGTTTTTAGGACACTGTCCTAAAAAACTTATGGAAGGTAGAACCAAAGAGTGAACTCTAATGTCAAAACTCATAGAAGGTACACCACCAACAGTGAACTCTAATGTAAATGGTGGATTTCAGTGATAAAGCCATATCAATGTAGGTTTATCAATTATAACAAATGTGCTACTCTAGTATGGGATGTTGATAGTGGAAGAAGCTATGCATGTGTAGAGGCAAGTGCTTTATGGGAAATCTGTGTTTTCTGCTCAATTTTGCTGTGAGCCTATTAATATAACTGCTCAAAAAATAAGTTTATTTTTAAAATTAATTATGTAATTAATTAATAAAGGATTGGTTTGACATCTGTTTCATCTCTGTTATCTGACTACCTTTCTGTGGAATATAAAGGAGAAATTAACCTTTTTAAAGAGGCTTTCTGGAATAGAATGAGAATCAAAAAGTCCTCCAAACCTGGAACTTGTATCTCAATCCCACGGTAGTTGAAAAGTAGCCGTATTTAATTAAATCAGCATGACACTCTACTCCCAGAATAAGTGCTTATACTTGATCCACAAAGCAGTGGGTAATATGAAGTGGACAGAATTTTCATAATAATTAGAAAAATAGAAATAACAACAACCATTATTTTCTGTAACATGCTTTTATTGTAAGTGCTTTAACTATATTTTAATTTATTTAATTCCTACAATGACATTTTGATGTAGGTATTACCATTCCCATCTTGGAGTTGGAGAAATTAATAACAAATGACTTATTCAATGTCACACAGCTAGGAAATGATGGAACTGGAATTTAAACTCAGGATTTTATTTATCTATCTGTTGATTTATTTATTTCCTCATGCTGACATCTAAAAAATCCATCTATTTCTTATTTTGTCACTCTTAAGTCTGAGTCTCAGAGTAGGGTATTTTTTTTTTCAACTTAACCATTTGTCTTAGTCTGTTTGTGAGGCTACGGCAAAATACCATAGACCAGGGGGCTTATAAATAACATAAATTTATTTCTCATGGTCAGGAGGCTGGAAAGTCCAAGACCAAAGCACCAGCAGTTCGCTTCCTCATAGACTGCCATCTTCTTCCTCTTACCTCACATGGCAGAAGAGGCAAGCAAGCTCTCCCCAGCTTCTTGTAAGGACACTAATCCTATTCATGACGGCTTTGCCCCCTACCTAATCACTTTCTAAAGGCCCCACCTTCTAATATCATCGCGTTGGAGGTTAGGATTTTAACATATGAATTTGGGGCAGGGGACATCAACATTCAGATCATAGCAACATTTATACATTAATTGTTAAAGTTTATTGATATCTGTTGTTCCTTGATCTCTAGCAACCTTTCTCTGAAATTTGTCTAACCTTATTAGGGACTAAAGAGCGGCATTCAATACCAACTAATGCTGATAAATCAGAAATTATAATCATTTGTAGCTCACATGCTTCTACAAGTTCATGATGGAGGTGTTTTGCTCTATGAAATAAATATCAAAAATTACTTTGATTTGATAAATCGATAGTCAGAAGCCATGACTGAATGCTGAGCCTGGATAATGCCTTATGCTAGCACATTATTAAAAACCTTACTCAAGTTGGATTCAGCTTTTACATACACACATTTGTGCCTTGGAAAAAAAAACCATGGCTGCATTCCAATAATCAAGAACAAATGGATTTAGGCATAAAATGGTTCTTCTTTCCTCCCTCTTTGGCCTTAGCTTGTTACGGAGATTTTCAGTAATCTTGAGACTCTAACTTGCCTTCCTGCCAATTCCTCTTTATCCATCTGTTCACCTAAAATAATGAAATAACAAAAAAGTACCGAGTTCAATAGAGTTAGTCATAGGTTCATTCATTCTTTCAACACTCACTGAGTGATTATATTGTAAATGCTGTGCCAGGCGCTTGTCTACTTTTATCATGTGTAGATAAAAGTCAGTAATACAACTTTATTGATGAGATATCCAGTTTATTTGCAATGTAATTTAATATGATTATATAAATTTGGAACTCATTCTTGGGTGAGCTTTTAAATTGTAATTCTATTACTTTTCTATGAGAGTTATTTTTAACTCTGAATTATCGTCACTCTTTATTTTCACTCTTTGCCTCAGATCTATTTGTCAGATGGATAAACTTGGAATAAGAAATACCTCACAGAATTGATGTAAGAATTAAAGGAATATTAACTATCAGAGGGTACCCTGCACATAGTACCTGCCAGCATATGTTGTGATCTCTGTTTTCTTCTTCTCATTGGCCTGTGACTGGACTAGCACTTACAGTTGTTAAGTGTCTTAAGCCCACTCTTTATATAAATCAGAAAACTGAAAGTTAAGATAGAATTCCAGTTTCCTAAATGTCACTGCAATGCTTATCAACAATGCTTGCTATTACTTTTATTCAGAGCTTTTATAGCGTAGCCCAGTATGCTTCTCCCACTGTCATAATATGTGATATTGTATAAAACTTTGTTGGTTTGCCTCCTAATTTTAGCTGATGTATAAAAGGTAGTCTTAACACACTAAGCATACATGCATATGGAATGTCATCAAACAGAAAACTAGCTGTGTAGGCCATGAAGCGTTGTGTAAGGCAAGGTTGCTGGCAATGAGTAAGAATTAAGTTTGTCTGCTATAGATACTGCCTCAATGGTCCCTGAAAGGTTTCCAGACCCCAAGGCCGGAGAGGCCCGAGGTGACCAGAGGAAGATCCAGTACCAGCTCTGATGCCAGTTCCAAAAGGCCCCTCCTGGCACAGTGCAGCAGCGTTTTCATGAAGAATGCCCGCTTCATCTGGATCCTCTGAAATGCTGGAAGACACACCTAAAATGATCCCAAGAGCTCAAACTTCCTGGCCTGTGCAAGCCTCGTGTGCTTAATTACTGATCATGATGGGGAGCTTACTACCTTACAAGACAACCCTGCTGAACACATCTCTCAGTGTGAGAAAGTCTCACTGTAACAGAGGAGGTTCCTGAGCAGATTCTGTAAGATAGAATTGTTTAATGTGTGTGTGTGTGTTGTTTTCTTAATTAAAATCTTACAAGAAAAAAAAAGAATTAAGTTTGTGTGTTACAGACTTCATAAAACCTTTTCCTCATGAATATGCAAGGGAGAAAATATGAGCAGAAAACCATTATATTCAAAAGGTAAAACAATGCGAATTGTTGGGTTAAGAAAATAATAATGATATGAGAATCTGAAAGTAATAATAAAGTAGCTAATTTTTATTGAACATCGAATTGTACTGGGCATTGTACAAAGTATGTTACATAGATTATCTCATATAAATTTCAAAGAATGCCAAAAGTGTAAAAAGTCATGGACCTTGACCAAAATTACTCAGCTAGTGAATAGTGAAGACTAAGTTTAGATCCAGGCGGTCTGTGGATGCTTTTAGAGTTTTTGCAAGACACTGCTATAGTTAAGTAGTAATTATGTAATAATGATTGATGACTCATCCTGTGAAGTTGTATTCCTTCAAATATGCTGCCAAAACTTTTAGCATTCAAATGTATCAGCATTCAAATGTTCCTAGAGTGAGAACTAAGAAAATATCAGGTAGAGATTTTGAGACCCCAAAGGGTTCTCTACAGGATCAATTATACAATTGCTTTCTATCTGCAGGCTGGAGATTCACTTAGAGCCACAGAAACCTGTACTAAAAGGGGTTCTATAAGGAAGAATCCTGGCAACTTTTTCATATCAATGTTGCGAGACCTAGAGTGCCCTAGAGAATAAGCCAATGTAGGCTGGTGGATAAGAATTAGCCAGAGTACCGGCCTCTCTTTGAAGCACTTTCCAGCTGCAACAATTAGACAGCCACACTGCAGAGACAAGGACATTAACAGCAGTGGAGAGGAATTAATGGCATGTGAAAATGGCCAAAAAGAGGAAAAACAAATGCTGAAAATCACTTTGAGTCTCTGAGCACAGAGTAGACCATGTCAGAGAATAGTGAGTATTCATCCCAACCCCTTCGGGGTTTTTTTGTTTGTTTTTTTTTCTGAGATGGAGTTTCGCTCTGTCACCCAGAATAAGATAAAGCCCATGACTCTTTCTCTTTAGATGATTAAAATTATTAGGAACTCTGATGTTCCAGGATAATGTCAGTCAAAGTTCTCTTGTAGGAGTGCAGTGGTGTGATCTCAGCTCACTGCAACCTCCACCTCCCTGGTTCAAGCAATTCCTCTGCCTCAGCCTCGCGAGTAGCTGGGATTACAAGTGCATGCCAGCATGCCCGGCTAATTTTTTTGTATTTTTAGTAGAGATGGGGTTTCACCATGTTGGCCAGACTGGTCTTGAACCCCTGACCTCAGGCAATCCGTCCTTGGCCTCCCAAAGTGCTGGGATTACCGGCCTGAGCCACCGTGCCCAGCAACCTCTTTGTTTTAATATCACTTCAGTTTCTGTAGAATCCATCACTGCCTTCCAGGCCACTTTCTGTAGGACACATCCAATCTCATTCATGTGTGGGCTCCATCTACTATTCCTCATATTTTATAACAGAACTTTTTTATCCTTTATCCTTTCAAAAATAAGATTGGTGGTCAAATTCAATTTTTATGCAGACCCCCAAAGTAAAGACAGGTAAAAGAAAAGTGAAAATGGTTTAAGTAAAAACCCATCCCTATCAGTTTCACTTCTAACTTCCTTTTGCCCTGGCTCACATCCTTGAATTATCAGTGGCCCTGGAGATCCTCCAAAGATCATTAAGACTCCAAGAAGTACCATTTGAAAGCTGATGATCTAAAAGAAAGTGTCTGAACTTCTCAGCAAGATGCAGGAAACTCATTGAGTTCCTATGGCCCTATTTCTGATCTTTCCCCTTAATACCTATGGTTCAAACAATTCCAGACAACATGCGGTCCCTGATTAGCCTAGGCAGTTTCCTACCATTGTGGATTTGTAGGTGCTATTTCCATTGCATAGAAAATGTTACCACCACACATTTTTCTCTGTCAGAAAAGAATCCAGAACTAGTACATAACATCTCTGTAAAGCCTTTATTAACCCTCCTTTTAGGCAAATCACTCTCTTCCTTCTGTTCTCATGCACTTTTCACTAGTTAATTAAGAGCTAATGTCAATGCTCTTAACTTACTTGATGGTGATTATTGATGTATATAGTTATACATTTATTACTCTTCAAGCTCCTTTAGCTTGAGGATAGTGCCTTATTATTCTTTTAATTTAAGTGACCTAGTATGGCATCTTGTACAAGAAAATGATAAATTAGTGATTTCATGTGAAAATTAAAATTTGGGATACTGTCAGTGATATGGAACTTGTCAATTATTATACAGCTAATTGCCAGCAAAGGCAATATTGCAATCCAGATCCCCCTGGAAACCATTTCAATTACTCGGACACAGCACAAACTAGCCTTTAAACCTCTGCTGTGGTTAGAAGGTCTGTGTACTTTCACATTTTTTGGGTTGCAACTTAATTACCAATGTGATAGTCTGAAGAGGTGAGGACTTTAAAGATGATTAACTCATAAGGGCAGAGCCTCATAAATTGGATTAGTGACCTTATGAAAGAGATGCAAGGGCACGTTTGTCTCTTTTGTCCTTCTATATCCTCTGCCATATGAGGACACAGAAATCATTCATTTCGCCTATGTGAGGATGCAGCAAGTAGATGCAAACCCTCACCAAACATCAGATCTGCTGGTGCCGTGATCTTGGACTTCCCAACCTCCAGGATGGTGAGAAATAGATTTCTCTTATTTATGAACTACCTGAGCTGTAGTATTTTGTCATAGAAGCAGAAATCGACTAAGACATATACCGAACAAATTTACGACCATCCTACCATTCTCCAAGTTTGTGCCTCACAATTTACTGTCCCAACTGGATTTCTCCTACAGCTAAATTTAGAGAGAGTAATAAAAGTTTCAATAATTTGAAAGTGAATTAGATTGTAATGATGCTGACAGATCAATTAGTAACATCAACATTACTATTCAACTATGTACATCCTCTGCCTAGGCATCATGGGTTAAACAAAGGAAATTAAGAGTTCACCCTTGTTTTCTAATAGATTACTATCTATTGTGGGAGATGAGATCCAGCCCTAAATTGCTATACATTATGTTATTGCTATAAATAAGGTTAAAGTGATACCAACTTGTCATCACAGGAGAAGAGAGTTCTTTTGAAGCTAAACTCATTTTCTAAGGAGACTTTCTGGAAGAATTGGAATTTGAGGAGCTGAAAGTTGGCCTTCAACAAACATCTGGAACAGGTGTTAAACATGATCTTTAGGTGGTGCATGAAAAGGCCAGATATGACAAAAGGAACAAAGATGAACCAATCAGGTAAAGTGTGTTTAGGAAGAACTAGGATCAGACTGGGTATATAATCCTGGAAAGGAGGTTGGGGCTAGATTGGCAGATAGTATAATTCCACTGTTTATAAAAATATAGATTTTAAAATATAATCTAAATGTCCATTTTAAAAATGTCTTTTTAATAGCATACATTACTTTCTTCTTCACTCAGAGCAAAATAATATTTCCCATTAAGGAATCCTCTGCTGTACACATTTTCAAAAGAAGATTTGACCTTTGTGCTATCCCAAGGGCAAATGCTTGCAGCACCGATGATCTGGAGATAGTGCCTTGTTGTAGTTGAGTTACTCAGTGAATTAGGTGTCACTTCTCTGCTTCACTAACCCTTTTTTTACTTGGTCCTCTAATCAGACCCTAAAATTGCAGTATTAGGGATAAAAGTCATTTGTCATGATTTGATCTTGAGTTAGTTAGGAGGATTCCGAATTTGCCCTTCTTTACAATGGGCCATTTCTGGTGCTGCTCTTTCATATTGGTTGAGATGTGATTAACTTTGATTGATTCAATGATACTGATTTAAATAAACCATTTTTGCCTTACTGATTTGCAATCAATTGATAGTCACACTCTTACTTATTAGCTATAATGAGTCAGAAATGGCTAATTTTAATTCCAAACAGCAAAATAATTTTTCACATTGATTTCATGGTGTTTTTTTCTAGCTCCATTTTTAGTTCTGATGAAAATTTCTGTCAATTAAGAAATATTGTTAGTGTGGAAGTAATGCATTCAACAAAATTGCAACATGTTCCACTGTGCTGTATATGGAGTTTTTTTTTTTTTTTTTTCTTAGGAGGAGCTTCACTCTTGTTGCCCAGGCTGGGGTGCAGTAGTGCGCTTTCGGCTCACTGCAACCTCCGCCTCCCAGGTTCAAGTGATTCCCGTGCCTCAGCCTCTTGAGTAGCTGGGATTACAGACACGCGCTACCACACCGAGCTAATTTTTGTATATTTAGTAGAGACAGGGTTTCACCATGTTGGCCAGGCTGGTCTCAAACTCCTGACCTCAGGTGATCCACCTGCCTTGGCGTCCCAAAGTGCTGAGATTACGGGCGTGAGTCACCGTGCCCAACCATATATGGAAATTGATATTGTATTTGTAAAATGACTTATTGTTTCAAAGTCATTTATTTTTCTTATATTTTTTCAAAGAATTCTGTTGTCATGCACCCTATATCTTTATTATGTGCATGTATGTGAACTTCCCTTTTCTCCACACACCCACACAACATACACCTCATTTAATGAGCAGTCACGATATTCTCATTTTGAGAGTCCTTGCTACTTACTAACGAGGCACAAGAGAAATCTCCTCCTGTAATAGGCTAAAGAATTGGCACATTGTAGCTGAAAGAACTTTTAAAAAGTCCCCTGATTCTAATTTAAACTTGAAACAGTAAGGAAGTATCATAGAAAATACAATTTTCTGAATTTCTTTTTATATTTCTACCAAAGTGAATAAAGGGACTGAACAATATTGACTCTAGAAATACTTCCCTGAAAAGAAAACTAAAGCAGCTTGTGGTATTGTTTTCATTAAGAATTTTAAGCAAAAATTGCAAGACAGAGGTTCAGGTTAGTATTACATATTTTGGGAAATGTGAAGACAAAACAAACCTATGTCTTATAGATTATGACAAAAAAGAGATGTTATACGTAAATGCATAGTACCTACAATACCAGTTAATTTATCAGTTTTCACTCTTTCCTCACCACTGCCTTATTCATTCATTTAAAGAGTAGATTCAGAGGAGGGAAAGGCAAGAATAACAGACATTGACTGCTCTTTTTTGGGAAGAGAATGTAGTCTCATGGGGAATACATATAATCATGTAAATTTAGTAGTCTGTTATTCAGCCCATAGCTCAGCGTACAATAATAATAATAATAATAATAGCTTTTATCAGTTTAGCTGTTACTCAGTTTACTTTCTAGCTTGAACTCTGTTATACTAGGGGGCAGAAATTAAACCTCAGCCAATTCTGTTAATTTTAGCTGATTCAGGGTAATCTCCTCTGTAGTTTTCCCTTGTCTTTTCCTTGGATAGTTTTTAAATCAGTGGCAAGAGGATGAGATATTTATGTAGTGCCATGGTGTCATGTAGGGGTCCTTGACTGGCATCTGTCCACTTTGTCACTTGGTGAGACATCTTGTTCCATGTGGTCTTGATGATTGTAGAGACAAATTGCTATTGTATCTACTTTGACTCTCATCAAGGCCTCTTGGCCACATTGGCTCTTTGTGTGAGATGCTGTTCCTTCTCTGCAACTGAGTACATCATGCTGCTATTCATGTGACCTCCCTAGAATGGATGGAGACTTTCTTAGTCTGTGCTGCTATAATGAAATACCACTACCTGGGCAACTTATAAAAAACAGAAATGTATTTCTTATACTTCTGAAGGCTGGAAAGGCCAAGATCAGGGTGCTGGCAGGTTCGGTGTCTGGTGAGGGCCCAATGTTTCTGCTTCCAGGAAGGCACCTTGTTGCTGTGTCCTCACATGGCAGAAGGGATGAAACAGCAACAATGGGACAAACACTGAGTCTTCATATGGCAGAAGAACAGAAGCTCCTTTATAAGGGCCCTACTCTCATCTATGAGTGCTCCACTCTCACAGTTTAATCACCTCCTAAGCGCCTGATCTCTTAATACTTTCATCAAGTTTCATAAAGTTTTAACAAATGAATTTAGGGGGACACATTCAGACCATAGCAGAGACTCTGTGAACCTATCTGATGAATCTGCCTGGACACTATGCATGACTACGCATTCACCACAACCCTATGAGGCTGGGTGCCTTCTCAGTTATGATCAAGAAAGCAGAGCACAAGCGTTCTCTGTTGTCAGTGTTCTTCACCTCTCTGGAGTTTCATTAATCCAAATCCATTCCATTGAGGGAACCTCTTATTAAGGACAGAGAAAATTCTAAGTTTTTCTTTCCCTACCAATTCTCATTTTTGTCCCAGAAATAATTTTCTTTTTTTATTTGTATAAAGAGAGGAAGGAATCAGAAATGTAGCTCCCTCCTAAATAGTCTATAAGTCAACAGATTTATAGTTTTCAATTAAAACTATGGTTTTCAATTAAAACTCTAAAAGATCATAAGGTCTTAGATCCTTAGAGCCTTAGAGTTTAATATTCAATACCAGGATTTTTTAACACAAAACACTTTTTAAAAAATTGAACCTTATTTTTGTTTCACTCAGCATTCTTACTTGACATTGAGGACACTGATGTCAGAATATAATTTAATGGGGAAGAGCCATATGGTCAAAACGAAGGACCAGAGCAAAAATAAATATTAATTAATGTCAAAATATTATAGTGTCACACAAGTAACTATAGGATGTAATAAATGTTATAGTACAGGGCATTGTGGCAACAGAGAAGAAAGTAATATTGGCCAAGTAGTAATATTATAAATTACATATATTTGCTATTTTTATAGGAATAACAGGTTTAATATTTTCCCTCTGATCTCAACTCCACCTAGAGTTTTGCTCATAGGAAATGTCTACATTGATGTATTGTACTGTATGTGAAATATGTTTATCTAGGATTAGATTTTACTTAGATTTTTGTATTTGTTAATTTTGTCATGAATGAATATACAAGGTTTTTGAATCAGAGACAGATTATCACTATTCATTTAAAACTGATTATTAATCATTTGGTTCCCCACATCACAATTCTTACCCCTGGGGAGATATAATAAAATTAGGTCAAGTGTTCTATACATAAAGAAATGCTTAAAAAAATAAATCTGGATATTTATTATTTATGTAGAAGAAAGACGCAACGGTTTCAATTTTCTACTATTAAAAAAAGGAGATAAACCTTTACTCCTCAGAGATGGGATGAAAAGGATGCTGCATTCTCATTTTCATCTTTTGAAATATAAATAAATCAAAGGGTCCGATAATCCCAGTGTCTTTAATTTTGCAGCCTATAGATGTTTCCAAACTCCTAAGCCTCATTACCCATTTGAAATGTAAATACACAACTCTAGAGTTGGTAGTTTTCTTTTGAGTTCTCACTATCTCTACAGTTGTAAATTATTTCTAGGGTTTGCTTTTAGTCCAAGATCCAAAATTTCAGTAAAATTTTAATTTAATTTTCATTTAAAACATCAGTAACTGTACAAAAGCACAAAGATTTTCTCTGCATCATACATCTCAGATGCTATAGAAGATGCATGAATTGGATTGGACATTCAGAGTTTATTCCATTCAAGTGTATCAACCATCCCCAACTTCTGTAAATCTCAGTTGTAATGAGCTAATATTTAATTTTCACAATCTATAAAAATCCCTTTTATTTTTAATAAGAATCTGTTACAAAATCCCTTTTATTTTTCTGCCCAATATATGTCTCTGGCCTTAGTGTCAGCTTGAACTAATATTCACTTGAACACAAAGTATAAGAGGATGCTTGACAACCAGAGATGATATCTTTTTGGAAGACCAAGAGTGGACTTTGACAAAACTGATTTTACTGTATTTCTTACTGTATGTAACTCTCAGATAAACTTTGTGAATAAAATATAACACATTTGCTAAAAATTGTCAAAGTTCACAAATAAAGCTAGATCTCTAATTTTTAGATCAATGGCACTGGAAATATTCTGATTATAGACTTAAATAGTCACTGTCCAGACAGACTTATGTGCTATTTCATAAAAGCTTTTCTAGTACAAGAAGTAAATCATTTTTCCTTTACCTACCCATTATATTTTCTATAGCCACTTACTCAATTATTTACTGTTTCAGGACCAAAGACCAAATTGTTAAAATAAGCAAAAATTATTTTTAAAGAATTTGAAAAATATTTTTAATCCTTTGAATTAATATAGGAGGTATTTGTTCATATGAAATTGACCAAAAATTGAAAACTGAATTAAAAATTAAAAAATTTTGCTTGTTAAAATATATTGTTTAGCTCCAAAAAATTTTAGTCTTAAAAGCTCTGAAACATTAAAATCAATATTTCTTTGTCTTTGAACAGATCTCATAACTTAGTAGCAACACTGACACAACCAAGACCTCTGTACAACCACCATTTATGAATATATTCACTAATTGAGACTGTAGTAAAATGGCTTGAATAAGACATTAAGCATTAGGAACATTAAACGTTCATCTTAATGCTGAGCTAAGAGAAATTTAATAAGTTTGAATTTGCATTTTCTCATTATTTCTAGTTAATAACACCTCATCCACTTCATCAGACTATTGTATAAATGATAACAGCAAAGGTATTCAAAAACTAAAGAGTTATATTAATTCAAATTGGAAAAAAATCCATTATGTTAATTAACTGAGAGTTTCTAAATTGCTTCATGACATTTTCAACATAACAATACGTGACTATCTTTTGCATTTCTAACTGTGAAGGTGCGATTCGTGGTCTATATGACTGCTTTGAGTTCATTTATAAAGTGCTCATAAAATATGAATATAATAGAGCATACTTCAAATCATCTGCACTTTTGGGAGCTGAATCCTGTTTAATGTTTGATTGCACATGCATCAAATTGTTTTGTGTGAAGATACCTACTTATGCTAATTTGTTCAATCAAAAATATATGAACATAATCTAATGTAGCAAGCTGCACAAAGAGATCAAATTCAGTTTTTCCCTGGACTTTGTTTTCTTGAGCAAGCTATTTTAATCTGTGTAATTTCTTTAATCTAGGAAATCTACATTTCCAAGAGCAGGAAACATCAGGGATTTACAGTTGTGCCTAAGACCATAACTTGATTTTCATATGAAATAGGTGCTTTTCATTCATATATGTTCTCTTTCGTTAAAGAAAGTGCTGATGCGATTATCCACCAATACCAGGACAGGTAGGTTCAAATAATTTTGCTGGTATTGGGCAGTAAGTAAATAAGCACAGATTGGTGGACAAGGTCACTGTTAGCTGGGAGTGAGGAGTAAAGAGACAGAGACTCTTTCTTGGTTGATAGCACATTTGAGAGTCAGGCTTTGAAGGAAACATATGGATGAGTAGAAGTGAAAGAAACAGATATGAAAAGGCAGAGGGACAGGAAACTGCTGGATCTCTTTGTAGTATCATGAATAGTTGTGTTTTGCAGGACTCGTGCAGGAAAGCGAGCAGTGAAGCTGAATCGTGGAGTGTAACCACATCACAAAGAAACATAACAAGGGAAAAGTTTAGATTTTATCCCACAAATCATGGGAATTTGATGACAATTTTTAATCATTGAAATGGCATAAGTAAAGCTATTCAGGAAGTAGGAAAACTAACCTGTCAACGTACTAGAAGACAGCTTGGCTGGTAGAGAGAGTAGAAACAGTTGAGAAGCTCTCAGGCATCATCCATGGAATGGCATCAGGAAGATAAATACGGAAAATAAGGTAGTTAAATCCAGAGGACTTGTTGACTAGATACGAGAGGTGAAGGAGAAGGAGCCAAAGGCAACTGTGGGTGATAAAAATTAATATTAACAACCAAAGGTAGGTCAGGAGAGTGGTGGCCAAGGGCAGCCATTCAAGTCTGCGATGAAGGAGGCAATGGCCTGCAAGAGATCACATTTCATGTTTTTATTATTCCATTCAGTTCTTTCTTTCTATTTTTATTTTCATCACAAATGAGGAACAAAAATTACATAGTGACTAAGTAATGGCAATTAAGGTCAGGCTAAAATGGGTTGAATGTCATCCATGCCACTTTCTAGGTCGGTGCAATTGAACAAATTTTTAGGTTCTCTGAACCTTGATTTTCTTAGCTGTTAAAAGGAAAATATACGCCTACTTGTTATGAAACGTAAATGTGATAATGTACATAATATAGCTGGTGGGACATACAGTTATCACTCAACCCAACAAATGCTAGGAAAGTATATATATAATGTGATGATAACACTAGAAAATGTAATTTTCCTGAAGAAGAGAATCTGGGAAACATGGTAAACTGATTGTGGCTTGGCTCCCGTTCCCTCAACTCTTGATACAAAGCTTCTTGTCCTGCCACAGCCAAGCAACTTCTGGAACCCACTGGTGACAGGATGTATAATAACTAAAGCCTCAGACTACGTTGGAGGGTGGAGGAAGGTCAGATAGGGAGAAATTTCTCAGGCAGAATTTCTCTTCTCTAGGAGGCTGGATACATGAATGAAAAGTATACAGTGTATATGGATACATAACAGAGAATAAAAATTGAAAATCTAAAACATTTAAAGGAAACTTAAAAGGTAATAATGATAGTAAAAGGGATTAGAAAATTGTATCTAAGACAGAGGATGCTTGTGATTTTAATGAACGAGTGCATTGAACGCTAGAGTTTTAAGAGCAAAAGACATAAATGAATGAGCATTTTGAGAGACTTTTTTATCTGATGAAAGGAAGTATATTTGATCCTCTGGAGATATGAGCTTTCTGAGTGAGTCCTATACTACTGTCTAAACTCACAAAAAGGAAGCAATTTCATATGACAATGTTCTCAAGAGTCTTGCAAAAATGCAAAAGCATCCTGAAATGTTCATAGTTATAATAGAAGCCAAGTCTTCTGAAAATGTAAGAGTGGGTGATAAAGAAGTTAAATATTCTCTAGAATATTTGATATTAAAATGAAGAGAGAGAGAGAGAGAGAGAAGAAAAGAGTTTAGGACTGTAGCAGAATTGAGGGAGAACTGCGCATATACTTGTTTGTCTTTAAAGCATAGGGAGACCTGGATGTGTTTGCAAGCTACAGTAAATAGTTTACTGAAAATAGAAGCAATGAAAATACATTACACATGTAAGAAATAAAGGAAGCAGAAAATCACGGAAAAGTTATAGGAGCTATGTGGAACCTGGCCTAATATTGTGCATAATAATAATAATCTAAATATTGGTATATATTCTTGTTTTCTCTGTGACAACAGGGGCCACATCTGTCTTAGTCATAACCTATAGATCCCAGTCCTCATTCAGGACTGTAATAACCTCAAATAAGTATTTGAAGATCTAATAAATGAGTACATAAGATAAAAAAACGTATTCAGAAACATTAGACTTATAAGGAAGGGAAAGTACAATACACATAAAGTTAGAGTGAATGGCTGAAGTCCTTGCAATGAATCAGTCGAGAAGAAAAACTTCCAAGCAGAAAGATGAGATTGTCTTTGATGTTACTAAGAAGGAAGAAAAGATTGGTATATGTGAATGGTTTGTGATATGAAATGTTACTTTTCTTTGATAGAGTAGAGGCAAAAAGTAAACACTTTGGAGTCAGGCAAGTGTGTGAATCCAAGATCTGGTCTTTATACGTTACATGATGTTAAACAAATTAACAATTGCTAAGTGTATCTATTTTCTCATTTATTAATGAGAAAATAATATTTAACTCACAGAGTAGATTTAAGGAATAAATGCGATACTAGAAATAAATCATCAGCCCAAGTCCCTCACTTAGCAAGCACCACACCCACTGTAAGGTTTGGGCTTCATTGAGTGATTGTGGAGGACAGTGGACCTGAACTGGGGAGCCAAAAAGTAGCCAAAGACTGACACAAGTCCACTCCTTTGTGACTTCCAGGGAAGGGCTTTGAGGGAAGTCTCGTCATCCTGGGCAAAGCCCGAATCTGAACCTGACAGCCTGACTTCCAAAGCTGGCTCTGCCACTTCCCAGCTATGTGGCCTTTGGAAATTCACTTAACTTGTCTATGCCTCCATTTACTTATCTTAAAAATGACATCTTCCTCACTGGGCTGCTTTGAAAACTGGATGAATTAATGTATGTAAAACACTTAAAACAGTATCTGGCACATAACAAGTTTGTAAACAACATTAATGTTAAGAGGAAAGAATACTCAGGAAATTGGGGTTTGGATACAAGATGTTTCCTTTAGAGAGAATACAGGTAGAGTGGGACACAGAGAAATGGAAAGGGTAGGGATGAGGTACAAGACAAGAAGGGACAGAGTGTGGCAAATGAACATAAAAACACTGAAAGAAAACAGAAATGTGAAAACTCATTTTAAGACTGGCTCAAACTGGGCACACATCATAGGAAATCAAATAGTAAAATATAATTCCATTGTTGTGAAAATTATATTAAAATGCAAACAAAGCATCTTCACTTTTTTTTCATTGTTTTAGCATGTCCCTTGTTCTAGTTAATTCTTAACAGACTTTCTTAGGGGAAAATGTGTTTTTTTTTGTTTGACCTGTTATATTCTTATTGGCACCTGTGATTAAAATACATACTGTTAATTTAAAATTTGAAGAATGGACAACACATTTTTTCAACATGTCTCAACTAGAACTTTTTAATATTGTCAGACTTAAAGTGACAGAAACCTTGAATGTGTTGGATTCTAGTCAAATTTTAAAACTACACAATTAACATGAAATATTGAAAAGTTGAAATACTACTGTACTGTATATATGACTAGAAACGCTCTATTCTCTGAAAAAATACAGAGTTCAAGAAAGTGAGATTATTCATTTTTATATTCAACTCTTATTCATATAGAGTCTAGAAATATAAAGAGAAAATGACAGAAGCAAGGCATAGGGTGAGTTGTAAGCTGGAGACCCATGAAAGCCAATGGTGAGTTGCAGGCCAAGTCAGAAGGTCTAAGAAGCAGGAGTACTGATGGTGTGGTTGAGTCTGAAGGCCAGCAGACCTGAGACCTAGGAAGAACTGATGTGTCGGTTTCAGTTCAAAGGCAAGGAAAAGATAACATCCTGGTCCAAAGGTAGAAGGATTCTCTCTTACTTGGGAGAGGGTGATCATTTTTATTCTATTCAGGCCTTTAACCAACTGGATGAGGTCCACTCACTTTAAAGTGGGCAGGCAATCTGCTTTACTCAGTCTACTACCATCTCATTCAAAACCTCCCTTATAGGAATACCCAGAATAATGTTTGACTAGACATCTGGGCACCCCGTGTCCCAGTCAAGTAAACATATAAAATTAACCATTATATATGTGTTAATTTATATATACTCACAAGGATATATATCTCTCTGTGATAGATATGATATATATTTCACAGGTATAGTTGTGGGTACTTAAATCCTTGATGCCAGTCTGTTTCGCCCATCTTATGCTAAGTCTTTGAAGTCAGAAGCATGCTTCTCTATGTTTCCTAGTTCATTCTTCTCTAATTAGTTTTATTCCTAGCAATGACCCTTCATCAGGCAGACGAATGCTATCTGTCAGATCCCTTTGACTAGCCATAGCCCCAGTCTTGGCCCTGATATTAAAACTGGGATATTTATGTAGGTGACATTTCCTAAAAATGATCTTAACAAATAGTTTTACTTGAATGGTGATTTTTTATTTTTTATTTTTTATTTTTATTTTTATTTTTTTGAGACGGAGACCCGCTCTGTAGCCCAGGCTGGAGTGCAGTGGCGCAATCTCCCCCCACTGCAAGCTCCGCCTCCCAAGTTCACGCCATTCTCCTGCCTCAGCCTCCCGAATGGCTGGCCAATGGTGATTTAAAAAAAAAAAAAAAAAAAAAGGCCGGGCGCGGCGGCTCACACCTGTAATCCCAGCACTTTGGGAGGCCGAGGTGGGCGGATCACAAGGTCAGGAGATCGAGTCCTGGCTAACATGGTGAAACCCCGTCTCTACTAAGAATACAAAAAAATTAGCCGGGCGTGGTGGCAGGCACGCCCAGCTACTCGGGAGGCTGAGGCAGGAGAATGGCGTCAACCCGGGAGGCGGAGCTTGCTGAGTGAGCCGAGATCGTGCCACTGCACTCCAGCCTGGGTGACAGAGCGAGACTCCATCTCAAAAAAAAAAAGGAGGTGAGCAACTCTGGATACTTTTATCCGGCAATTTAGGCCTAGGAAAATACAATGTGAAATTACAATTTGTTCCTTCTTAGAATTGTATTTATTCTTGTCCATCAGTTACTACACAGAAACTGGATGGTGAATTGATAAATATTTGATTTTAAGAGGCTTTTGAATATAGCAAACCTAGAGAGAAATGCCACCAAAATTGAACATGGAATAAAGTATTCTGAATAATGGCAACATTTGAAAGCGTAAATCAAATATGCATAACCTACTGAATTTTGTTCTCTGAATAGAAGGAAGAACAATTTTTGGCATTACAGAAAGTGAAACATAACAAATTATATTAGTTGATGGAAATGTGACAATTGATTTTTAAATATCTCCACGTAAAGAGATTACTTTTAATAATTTTTTAAAAACTATTGAAAGCACAATTGTTCCAGTCACTATGTCAGGCACTGGAGCACAGACACAAATACAAGAGAGTTATTGACTTTGAAGACTTAAAATCTAGTGAAGAAAAATAGACATTAAACTTAAGTTTCACATACTGAACTATAGAAAACAAAGTTTGACAAAATACTATGGAAACACTAGGGAGAAAGAATCTAATTCTGCCTGGAACATTGAGAAATTCTCAGAGGAGGTAACATTTTATCTGGGTTTTGAAAGATTAGATAGTTTCCAGACAAAGTAGAGACAGACATTCCCGGTATAAAAGCATTAAAGACATCAAGATCTGGCCAAGCTGAGGTGTTCAGGGAATTTGCTGTAAGTTCAATGTGACTCCAGCTCAGAGCTTAATGGTTTAAAGTTTCAGGATAAGAAGATGTAGAAGTCAGGTGGAGACACTTTGTAAGTGTGTCCTTTCAATCCACACTAAGCGTTCAAACTAATCTTTTAGCCGGTGGAAAACTGCAGATATGTTTAATAACTTTGTTGTGTTTTATTTTGAATTGCTACATACTCATAGCAAAAAAAAAAAATGAAAACGTTCAGAACATGTACCTAAGAAAATGAAAATCACCAGTTTCATCAAACGTCCAGAGATAACTTGATAATACGTAGTGTCAACTTTTCCAGGTTTTTCTGTGTAAACAAACACACACGCAAAAATAATATAATATGTGTAGTGTTCTATTCCTTGCTTTTCCTATTTACAAATACATTGATTATATCTCTTCAAATTAGTGAGTGGAGTTCTAAATTATTGCTTTTTAAAAGATACATGATATGCATTATGGGCATTCAGATTCTATTGATATTGTAAACTTATAAGAAGAGTAATTATGTTATCAAATTGGATTTTTAGAGAGATAACTGACAATAATATGAAAGATCTAATTGGGTAAGTGATAAATTGGTGGCAGAAGAGCCAGTTTGGTGCCTATGAGAATGTACTAGATGATTAAATTTGATGGCTAGAGACCAGAAAATTAGAGAAGAAAAGCTGATTCTAAGAGTTATACCAAAGGCAATATTCACTTTATTTGAACATAATTGGATATCAAAATTAGGGTGGGCATATTTTTGTGTATATGTAATTTGTCATTTTTATATTGCTGAGTGCCATTTCTTTGTAAGAATAAATTATAAACAATTAGGTGGTAGGCTAAAGCTTCACCAGTGATGTCTGCATCCTAATACTTAAAACCTGTGAATGTTACCTTACATTCAAAAAGGACATTGCACATGTGATAATGTTAAAGATATTGATGGGGGAGATTATTCTGCATTATCCTATTATTAGACATTGGGTCCAGTGTAATCACAATGATCCTTCTAAGAAGAAAGCAGGAGGTAAAAAGGAGAAAGAAGGCAAATTAATGGTGGAAGTGACACTGCCAAGAGACAAGAAATGCCATATCCTCTAAAGCTGGAAGAGACAAAAAAAAGATTCTCCCCTGAAGCCTCCAGAAAGAATCTGCCTACGAACAACTTTTTAGTCCCTTAAGACTTATTTCAGACTCCTGACCTCCTAAATTATAAAAGAATAAGTCAATGTTTTAAGTCACTACATTTTTGGTAATTTGTCATAGCACCAATACAACTCTAGTACAAATTGCCCATTATTTTGTTGGTGGGCCTTACAACTATTTCCATTTTGGAGCATTTATGAATAACATTGCTAGGAACATTTTTGCATAATAATTTTGTGGAAAAATTTACTTATTTTTGAGGAGCTCCGAGAATAAAATTTCTGGGTCATAAAATAGTTGCATATATATAATTTTGAAACTGACAATTTTCCAAAGTGGTTGTACCATTTTACACTCTTACTAGCTTCTCCGCATCTCCATACAAATTTAGTGTTTTTTAAAATTTTATATATTGTAATAGATGTATAGTGCTATCTCTGTAGTTTTGCTTTGCATTTCTCTAATGGCTAATATTTTTACATTTTGCACATTTTCATATGCATATTGACCATTTGGCTCTCACTTTGAAATTTTGATGAAAATCATAGATTTCCCCAACAAAAAAATATATATAAACTAAAAACATCTTCTACATGATTTTAGGGTGTTCACAGAACTCTGAAGCCCTTCTCTCCTTAAACCCTTCACCAAGGCTCATCCCTGGCTGCTGCTGTGTTTACAGCCCTGTCTCTGCCCACATCCTGCCTCACACTTCGGGCTCTAGAAATCTTTAATAGCTGAAAGCTTCCTGCCCAGTTTAGCTCTATCTTATTTCCATTGTTTTGAAATGCAATTCCTCCTTCAGACCTCAATTCCCATTTTACACTTAGCTCACTATTTGCTTCTCCAGAAACTTTTCCTTGATCCTCCAGCTTTTTCTTTATCAGTTATCTCCTAGTACCCTGTCCCTACTTCTGTTACCAAACTTACTATACTTACTATATGTCTCTTTGCATATCTCTCTTTATTTTGAACATCCTGAAGTCAGTAATTCTATCACATTGCATGTTAAGCAGAATTATGGTTGACGCTCAAATATTTGTTGAATTAAAAATGAAAAGACAAATTAACTTAAAAAATAATATTGTCAGTAGTGATTGCTTGGAATGACTTATCAGAATTCAGTGACTTGTGCAGCTCGTATAACCTTAAAAAAATTAATACCCTGGACAGTTTGGAGGGGGAGCTAAAAAGGGATGTTGTGAAAAATTAATTGAAATGCTTTTATACTACTATGAATTTGATATTAAATAAGATACCTCTGCCCTGTTTTACTTCTGTAGAAACTTTTTTATATTTGTATTATGAACCATGTCCCAAATAAATATTACTTTATTTTAAGATGTAAAAGATGTATATGTGTCTCTAGATAACATAAACTTTTTAAGTTAGGTTTTTTTAATGTTGCAAAGTAGGTGTTAAATAAATTCTTGTTACCTGGGATATTTTTGCCAATGCCAGAGTCAGATCATTGGCCAGATAAAGCCTAAGTAGAATCTAGCCTGACAAATGTCATCATCTGACATCAACACTTCGGCCAGCTCTGTTTTGTTACACACACACACATACACATACACATACACATACACATACACATACACATACACATACACATACACACACAAGTCAATAGACAAATTGAAGGCACAAATACACCAGGAACTAAACTTTCTAAAGGGCATGGCAACAATTCTTTCATCATCTGTTAAGCTTACGTTTGTTCCATAGAAAGAAAAGTTTAATTCTCATTCACACGTCATGTTCTCCTATGCCAGGGAGAATGTAGGCTGCTGGCTATTATCCTATCTAACCAAATGCAATTCTGCTCTAAAAAGAAAACAGCAGCTGAGGCTCAAGCATAGGCCTTCCTTGGAGGGGCTAAATTCTTAACACTCCCTACACCAAGCCACAGTACTGTGGTCTTATCCATTTACTCATTCATCAAATCATATGCATTGAAGGCTCTGAAGCAAATTCTCTGCTGAGCATAGTGAGTAAAGAAAATTGTAAAAAGCATCCATGCCTTTTGGGACATATACTAATAACTAGCATACAAATAACTGCTTCCAATATTTTCCCTCTAATCATGTAATTTTAATCTATTTATTGTTAATAATTTTACTTTGAGAGTTAGGAAAAGATAAATTTTAAAATGAGAAAGATCTTGATATGATTTAGCTGTGTCCCCACTCAGCTCTCATTTTGAATTGCAGCTCCCATCATTCTCAGGTGTGGTAGGAGGGACCCAGTGGGAGGTAATTAAATTATGGGGGCAGGGTTACCCTCATGCTGCTGTTCTCATGATAGTGGGTGAGTTCTCACGAGATCTGATGGTTTTATAAGAAGCTTTTCTCTTTTTTTGCTTGGCACTTCTCCTTGCTGCCATCGTGTCAAGAAGGACGTGTTTGCTTTCCCTTCTGCCGTGATTGTGAGTTTCCTGAGACCTCCCCAGCCCTGCAGAACTGTGAGTCAATTAAACCTCTTTTCTTTATAAATTGCCCAGTCTCAGGTGTTTCTTCATAGTGGCATGAGAACGGACTAATACAGATCTAAATTTATCATTTACTTTTGTTCAAATATGTCCTTATTATTTTTCTCTTCCTGCAAATGTCAGAACACAGCTGTTTTATTTTCACGCATTTACTCCATCAGGAATTCTCTTTCCACCTTTGGCTCTTCAGTACTCTGACCTGTTTCCTGTATCACTTGCTACTTTTTCTACCTTCATCTTGCTGTGAAAGACTCCTGTCTCTCCTTGAATAGCTCTTTTTCCCACTACTTTAGAACCACTGAGCTAGCTATACCTGGAATAAGTGCTTTAAAATGTTCACATATTAAATCTATTCTGCTGTTTCTAAATGATTAGTGTGACTGGGTTAAAGAATTTAAAGAAAGCCAGCCAGCAATATTTTTCCCAATCTAGGCCAATTAATAAGCATTTCTAACTAGAGAATTGAACTTTAAAAAATAAAAATATAAACCTCTTAATTCCCACTGCTGGCAGAGTGTGAATGCTAAATGGGAATATGGAAAGATTTTGCCACAATTTTCCTATTAAAGGTTTTTAGCATGATAGAGTTAAATTTTAGTGTTTCTTTATTTTATTTTATTATTATTATACTTTAAGTTTTAGGATACATGTGCACAATATGCAGGTTTGTTACATATGTATACATGTGCCATGTTGGTGTGCTGCACCCATTAACTTGTCATTTAGCATTAGGTATATCTCCTAATGCTATCCCTCCCCCCTCCCCCCACCCCACAACAGTCCCCAGAGTGTGATGTTCCCCTTCCTGTGTCCATGTGTTCTCATTGTTCACTTCCCACCATGAGTGAGAACATGTGGTGTCTGGTTTTTTGTCCTTGCGATAGTTTGCTTAGAATGATGGTTTCCAGTTTCATCCATGTCCCCACAAAGGACATGGACTCTTCATTTTTTTATGGCTGCATAGTATTCCATGGTGTATATGTGCCACATTTTCTTAATCCAGTCTATTGTTGTTGGACATTTGGGTTGGTTCCAAGTCTTTGCTATTGTGAATAGTGCCACAATAAACATACGTGTGCATGTGTCTTTATAGCAGCATGATTTATAATCCTCTGGGTATATACCCAGTAATGGGATGGCTGGGTCAAATGGTATTTCTAGTTCTAGATCCGTGAGGAATCGCCACACTGACTTCCACAATGATTGAACTAGTTTACAGTCCCACCAGTAGTGTAAAAGTGTTCCTTTTTCTCCACATCCTCTCCAGCACCTGTTGTTTCCTGACTTTTTAATGATCGCCATTCTAACTGGTGTGAGATGGTATCTCATTGTGGTTTTGATTTGCATTTCTCTGATGGCCAGTGATGATGAGCATTTTTTCTTGTGTTTTTTGGCTGCATAAATGTCTTCTTTTGAGAAGTGTCTGTTCATATCCTTCACCCAATTTTGATGGGGTTGTTTGTTTTTTTCTTGTAAATTTGTTTGAGTTCTTTGTAGATTCTGGATATTAGCCCTTTGTCAGATGAGTAGGTTGCGAAAATTTTCTCCCATTTTGTAGGTTGCCTGTTCACTCTGATGGTAGTTTCTTTTGCTGTGCAGAAGCTCTTTAGTTTAATTAGATCCCATTTGTCAATTTTGGCTTTTGTTGCCATTGCTTTTGGTGTTTTAGACATGAAGTCCTTGCCCATGCCTATGTCCTGAATGGTATTGCCTAGGTTTTCTTCTAGGGTTTTTATGGTTTTAGGTCTAACAAAAGAACAAAGCCGGAGGCATCAGGCTACCTGACTTCAAACTATACTACAAGGCTACAGTAACCAAAACAGCATGGTACTGGTACCAAAACAGAGATACAGATCAATGGAACAGAACAGAGCCCTGAGAAATAATGCCACATATCTACAACCATCTGATCTTTGACAAACCTGACAAAAGCAAGCAATGGGGAAAGGATTCCCTATTTAATAAATGGTGCTGGGAAAACTGGCTAGCCATACTTAGAAAGCTGAAACTGGATCCCTTCCTTACACCTTATACAAAAATTAATTCAAGATGGATTAAAGACTTACATGTTAGACCTAAAACCATAAATTTTTGTGTTTCTAATGTTATTTTTTTCTAGATTTTGCCCTAGAACAATAACTAATGCAGAATTTTTATGTATCACAAAAAACATGTTTAATTTAAAAATATAGTTTGCATTTGTTATCTATCGTAAACCAATCATATTTATCCTGGTATTATGAAAATATTGGGGGGATGTTTCTCAATGCTTAGGCATGAATTCACTCTCAAACAATACAATAAACATGTAGCATAATTGTTGAGTGCCTAATTTAATCTAGGCAATTTGATAAATGCACATAGCAGCACAGAGGAAGGAAAAAGATAGACACAGGTAGTTTTCTGTAGGTAATAGAATATGTGCCCCAAGAAAAGCTTGGCACATACCTTCCTGAAGTGTTTTCATAGATTTTCTCCAAAATCAGTACATCAATGACATTTGATATATAGTTTGAGAAGTGTTATGTATGTCCTAACACTGTTAAGGAATATTCCATTAATAATAAGCATTATAGTCATTAATTCTACTGCATAGACTATTTTGAACAATATTTTGATTTATGATTATAGTTATTAAGCCTAAAATCAATAAGTGAATTAATATGAATCAGAAAAGACCCCAAATAGCCACACTATCTAGAGAAAGAACAAAGCTTGAGGCCTCATATTCTGGTTAAAACAGATTACAAAACTACAATAATCAAAACAATATGCAACAGACATGAAGATAGACATATAGAACAATTTAACAGAATTGAGAGCCCAGAAATAAATCCATGCATATATGGTCATCTGATCTTCAACATGAGTACCAGGATATAAATGGGAAAAGGATAGCCTTTTCAACAAATAATGTTGGGAAAACTCGATATTCATATGCCGAGGAATGAAATTAGACCCTTACACTACACTATACATAAAAATCAACTCAAAACATATTAAAGATTTTTAATTTAAGACCTCAAACTGTAATAGAAGAAAGAATCTGAGAAAGGTTTCTTGACATTGGTCTGGACAATGACTTTTGTGTATGACCACATAAGCACAGGCAACAAAAGCAAAAAATAGACAAGTGGGACTACATCAAGCTAAAAAGCTTCTGAATAGCAAAGGAAACAATCAATACAATGAAGGGAATAATCAACAGAATGAAGAAGCAACCTATAGAATGGGAGAAATTAATTCACGTATCCGATAAGAGATTAATGTCTGAAACATATAAGAAATTCCTATGACTCAATAGCAAAAAAAATTTTAAAAAAATTTAAAAACCCACAAATAAGCTGATTTTTTAAATTGGCAAAGGTCTTGAATAGACAACTCTCCAAAGACATACACATGGCTGATGGATACACAAAAACATGCTCAACTTAAGTTATCATCAGGGAATTGCAAATCAAAACCACCATGAGATATCACCTCACACTTATTACAAGGAGTGTTATCAAAAAGATGAATGATTAAAAAGTGTTGGCTAGGATGTGGAAAAATTGAAACCTTTGTGCACTGTTGATAGGCATGTAAATTAGTACAGGCATTAAAATAGAACTACCACATGATCCAATAATCCTCCACTGGATATTTTATTCAAAAAATAATCAAAATTAGGTTCTCAAAGAGATATTTGCACTTTCATATTCATTGCTGCATTATTCACAATAGTCAAGAGATGGAAACAACCATTCTGCATAGATGGAAGAATGGATGAGGAAAATGTGGCACATAAATACAATAGAATATTATTCAGCCATAAAAATAAGGAAATCCTGACATAAGGTACAACATGAATAAACCTGGAGAATATTCGGCTAAGTGAAATAAGCCAATCATAGCAGGACAAACACTACATGATTCCACTTTTATGAAGTGTCTAAAGTAGCCAAACTCATAGAAACAGAAAGTAGAGTGGAGGTTTCCAGGGACTGTAGGGAGGTGCTATTTAATGGGTGTAGAGTTTCAGTTAAGGGGAATTAAAAAGTTCTAGAGATAGATCTGCTGTGCATTATTACGCTTATAGTGAAGAGTACTGCAGTTTTACACTAAAAAAATTTGTTAAAAGGGTAGATCTTATGCACTGTGTGATTTTGCCACAATAAAAAAGAAATGGAATAGCACTAAGCTCTGTATAACAGACTTCATGGAGAGAGTCTGCCTCAGCAGATCTCAGTGCCACAGTAATTATTCTTGAATTATTGAAAAAAGTAATTGAAGTGAAGCATAGCTTACAGCAGTTTTTAACACTCACAATTCAGTTCTGTTTTGGAATGCCTTTTAAAACTACACCTTTGATAGTCACACACTGTATTTGTGTGTGTTCCATTTATGGGCTTGTATTGTGGATCTCCACAGATTTCTTTTTGTCTTGGTCCACTTGTCTTGGATATCCATTCTCTGAGGAGAGAAAAAAAAATCCACTTAAGTAAGAAGAGTCTCATTTTAAAAATATTTAGATCTGTGATTTGCAAACATTTTCGTCTCAGGCGCCTCTTTACACTCTCAAAAATTATTGAGGTCTGCATTCGAGGTTTGTGTAGAAAAAAAAACAAAGAAAAAGAAAAAAATATTGGGGATTCCAATTGAGCTTTTATAAATATTAATTATATCTATAAATATTTACCATATTTGGAATTAAATTAATAATTTAAAGCAATATTTATTAGTTCATTTTAAATGACAATAAACTATTGCATGATATATGATTAACATATTTTATGAAAAATATATTTCAAAACAAGAAAGCATAGCAAATAGAATATAATAGTTATACACATTTTATCAAAACTTTAAAAAAATTTTATTGCAAGAGTTTTGGGTTACATGGATAAATTATATAGTGGTGAAGTCTGGTATTTTAATGTACCCATCACCCTAAATAGTGTACATTGTACCCAACAGGTAGTTTTTCATCTTCCCTTCCAACTCTCCCTTTTTCTGAATTTCCAATGTCCATATACCACTCTATATGCCTTTGCTTAGCCATAGCTTAGCTCCTACTTATAAGTGAACATGCAATATTTGGTTTTCCACTCTTGAGTTACTTCACTTAGGATAATTGCCTAAAGTTCCAATTCAAGTTGTTGCAAAATACATTATTTCATTTGTTTTTATGGCTGAATAATATTCCATGGTGTGAGTGTATGTATGTATATACACACACCATATTTTCTTTATTCACTCATCAATTGATGGGCACTTAGGTTGGTTCCATATCTTTGCAATTGTGAATAGTGCTTTGATGAACATACATGTGCAGGGTTTTTATTTTTTAATATAATGACTTATATTCCTTTGGGTAAATACCCAGTAGTAGAATTGCTGGATTGAATTGTAGATCTACTTTCAGTTCTTTGGGAAACCTTTGTACTGTTTTCCATAGAGGTTGTACTAATTTACATTCCCACCAGCAGAATTTTAGTAAATCCTTTTTAGAAATGAGAAAAAGAATGAAAGTGAAAAAGTCACCTCTCACATAGTTTCTTAGAAGTATTTTGAAAATAACTTTCATATCAGTGATACTCAGAAAAGGTCTTAAAAATAATACTTTGTGAACTGGCAGGTTAGCATATAAAAAGTACTTTCAGCTCCCTGAGAGGCTGGATGGAGGTGGAGGCTATGTCCTTGCGGTATTGGTAGAGGTGCTACAATAGAATGTAATTTACTATGGTGCTGAGGTCACCCTAGTTAATGCTGCCTGCATGAAGAGGACAAATGAATAGAAAGACTCAAGAGAGAGGGACAAAACCAGATTGACGAAAGAGTGAAAGACTTCTGGAGTGTACAAATCAGAGGACCTTTTTTTTCTGGTGTCATAATGCCTTGGAAGAAAAAAGAACAAGAGATTTTCATAAGAGTTCGCAATCACTGCTTGGCATCCCCAAATCTTGGAAAAACTAAATCAAAGATCAAATCCATGCTGTCGCAGCAATTCTTTATAACTATATGAAGCTCCCTGTTTGGAATACAAGAAAGTAAGACTTTATAAGTAGTATAAAATCCTTTAATATATCCTTTTTTTCAACTAAGTATATTTATCTTCATCTTGACAATCATATCTTTGTTTTGCTTTTGATATGTCTGACAACCCAGTTTAAGAGTGATTATTCTAGTCCTTGATATTAGAGTCTATGTAGTGGATTTAGAGCTATGAAATACAAGTTGAGGTCATAACTTGGCAACCTAACAGATGATCTTGGGAAAATAGATTAATTTCATTACCTTTCTTTTATTATCCATAAACTGAAGATAATAATGTTTGTCCTTCAAGGTTATAGTAAGAACCAAATGAAATCTATATTTGTTAACCTAAAGCACTCAACAAAGACAATAAATATAGCACTAATGCAATCAATTTCTATTATGTTTATCCTGATTATTTTTAATATGGTCTTTTATTAGTTATTTGCTTAAAATAGTCTACTTAGATCTTTGAAAATTTACTCATTTTCATTGCTAATTTTAAAATAATGTATTATTCTGTGATTAAAACCTAAAAAAACCCACAATTTTAGGAGTTAAACAGTGATCAGTGGTATGCTTTTAAATTATTTTGCATGTCTAACTTTAAAAATCAAACAATATGAAATAATCATATAAGGCCACTTTTCTGGAAAGGCACAGTATGCAAAGTATGATTTTAATTTCAAGACCAGTTTCAGAAAAGACCAATTAAGGAATGACAGAAATGTATACAAGTTATAATACCTTTCTAATATTGGACAAAGCATAAAATTCCAAGTGATACAAGGGCACAATTCTAACATAAAATATCTATTTTTGCATGCTGTGCAGACAGATTTACTGGTTTTGAATGCATCTAACATAAGATGTCTTACATACTCTTCAGTTAGAAGGCCTGGATTGGAGTATACAATCAGCTATTAAATAACTACTTCCATGGAAAACTCACTTAACTTTTTTGATACTTGATTTTCCATCTGTAAAACTGTGAAATCATAGTTGACAAGTCAAAAACTTTTTTTTCTTTCTTTTTTTGTTTTTTGAGACAGTCTCGCTCTGTCGCCCAGGCTGGAGTGCAGTGGTGCGATCTTGGATCACTGCAACCTCTGCCTCCCAGGTTCAAGCAATTCTCCTGCCTCAGCCTCCCAAGTAGCTGGGATTACAGGCATGCACCACCATGCCAGGCTAATTTTTGTATTTTTAGTAGAGACAGGGTTTCACCACATTGACCAGGCTGGTCTCAAATGCCTGTCCTTGTGACCCACCTGCCTTGGCCTCCCAAAGTGCTTGGATTACAGGTGTGAGCCACCACACCCGGACCAGAAACTTTTTTCAAGCTGTATTAAACTAAAAGATACACAAACATGTCCACAGTCATTTGATCACATAAACAGATTTTTATTTTATCTTGTGGTAAGAATGCAACATGAGATCTACTCCTTTCATGTGTTTTTAAGTGCATAATACAGTATCGTTATCTACAGGCAAAATGCTGTACAGCAGATCTCTGGAACTTCATTTGCATAACTTAAATGTTATACGTGTTGATTAGCAATTTACCCTTCCCCTCTTCCAGTGGCCCCTGCCAACCACCACTCTATTCTTTGCTCCTATGCTTTTGACCATTTCGATACCTCCTATGAGTGGAATTATGCAGATTTGACCTTTTGTGACTGACTACTTTCTCTCGATCAGGACTTTTTTTGTCTGGCTGTCACCCAGGTAGAAAACACTTTACTTTCACACCTCTGTTATGTGCATGGATGTGTTTACTGCATAACTGAGAAAGGGGAAGCAGTTTTAGAAAAGATGGAACAAAGATGACGAAGCAGAAATGAAGAAGGGAGTCAAAATTTTGTCTGTTCCCTCAGACCTAATTTTTAATGATTGCGTGAGACTGAGCTCAAACCCAACTACTTCGGAGAACATAGTGACAAAGTGTGGCACAGAGAAAAGGAAACTTTCTCCTCTCCTCTGCTCACACCTACCACTATTCCAGCACACAATGTTTTTGTTTTTGTTTTTGTTTTTGTTTTGTTTTGTTTTTTTGCTGTGGGAATATCCTGTAATACCTAAGGCAAACTATTCATCTCAACGTGGCTAAAACAACATAGAACATTGATTGGTTTGTGCAACTGCCCAACTCCGGGTGGACAGAGCTGGCTTCACTCTGCCTTTCTTAGTTCTGTTTCTTCAGTATTGGTCCCATTTTATCAGACTCTTTCCTCATCACTGCAAGATGGCTGGCAGCTGAAGAAAAGTTCTTGTTGCACAACCAGCAGCACCAAGGATCTCTTTCAACGCTTTCCACAGAAGGAGAAATAAGTTCTGTTTTATTTTTCCCCAGAAGCCTCAGCAAACATAACCTGGTATCTCACTGGTTCTGATTGGGTTACACATCCATCTCAGAACATATCCTTGCGAGCCAAGATACAGGATACACAGAAAAGCCCTTCACAAGGAGTCAAGAGGGGTCCATACCTGAAGCTTAGGGAGAAAGAATGAATCTCTCCTAAAACCTCCTGACTGAGAAGGAAGCAAGAGTGTTATGAAATGAAGTTAGGATAGGATATATGAAGGATGGGAGAACAAACGCGATGACAAGACCTAAAAGCTCCCAGTTTAGCCACTTTTATGTAGGCAATGGTGTCCTGCGGGGCTGTTTTAGCCAGCAGGTTTGCAGAAATGCATGTGAAAATCCGGAGGCTGGAAAGGGAGAGAGGACATTCTGCTACCCTTTCATGATGACTCTAGTCTATCGACTGGTATATGGCACACTAAAGACACCCTTTGTGAACTCTCAGAAGCAAGGAGGAAATATTTTTAGTGTCTGAGGAGGTGGATACTTTGTGGTGAGATGTTTAAGTCCTCCAGAGAGAGTTTGTCTTCACAGGCTGAGGTTTTATAAGAAAAATATCTAAAAATGTTTTATTCTACCCTCCTTTATCTCCCGACATCTCTTGTCATTTCCTACCTGATGTTGCTTTTCAGGGCTATCCAGTAGAAATACAATATAAGCATAAATGCAAGCCACATACACTGTTTAAAATGTTGTAGTAGTCACATTGTAAATAGTAACAAGAGAAAAAATTAATTTTAATAACAGACTTTATTTACCTCAATATATTCAAAGGATTATCACTTGAACATGTAATCACTTTTAAAACATTATTTAGGAGATATTTCACTTCCTTTGTGTGGTACTTGGTCTTTGAGATCCAATATACAGCCATATTGTAAGTGCTGCATACCCACCTGTGGCCAAGAGCTACAATTTGGGACTGTGTAGCTCCATTCTCTAGCCATATTAAACCAGTTCCTCTTCCCCAGTGTTTTCAGGTTTCTCTAACTTCGCTTCTTATGAGAATGTTTCTGGATTGGAATATCCTTCTTTCATTCTTCCCGTTCCCAAACTCATGCCTATTGATCTTGGTCAATATATTTTGTCCTTTAGGGCTGTCTTTGGCTATTAACACATTCAGAAACCCTTCATCATACCCGGGGCAAGTTACCTGGCTCTCCTGTGGTCCTGTGATTATCTCAGTCATCCACACGATAATGAGCATGACAGGGTTTTTGCTGTGAAGAATCCAAAGATCTAGTGAGAATGAGATCATAAGCCATAAGCCTCTTTAGGGCAAAGATTGTGTCTTGTTCATTATTGTATGCACAGAAGTAAGCCCAGTGACTGAAACAGAACGAATACACGATAAATAATAATGGAATACAAAAGAGAGGAAAGGATCACAATTTTTAAACATCTTGAACTCTCCTGTAGTGTTTCTGAGGCTTCCATAACACTGAAATTTTCTACTGGTAAATTGTATTGTCTCCTAAATGATGAACAAATTGAAGTCCACCAATACCCATCTTCCTCAAATTCAGAAATGACTCACAATACATGTAAACACAATGTAGACAATCTTTGACAATCTCTGTCAAGTTCATTTATATTTATAAGAGTATTTTCAAATAGTTATATCTGGCTATGTGAGAAATAACTAAATATCAGACGATTTTCTTTTTCATTTATCATGTGCCAGGCATTGTGCTAAGTGTTCTGTATGCATTACATCACTTAATGTTACCTTATATTATTAAATGTCAATAACACCCTGTTATTCCATCATAGATGGAATTTTTTAAATTTCCAGTTGTAATAAGATATAGTATAGTGGTAAGAACAGGTTAAGATACCAGCAACCTGAATTTATACCTGAGCTTATGGCTAGGCTTTTTAGTATGGTAGATTATTGTTCAGAAATATTAATTTCTCTCCACCTCTGATTAAAAGAGTGAGGTATATTTCACCACCACTTAACTTTGGACCTGGCCTTGTATCTTGCATTGGCCAATGAGATGTTAGCAGATTTTGGCATAGCAGAGGCTTGAAAGCACTTGTAAATTATTCTTATCTTCCAACTCTGCCATTTCGATGAGAAAATAGTCCCAGGCTAGCCCTTGGAAGATAAAAGAGGAAGAAAAACTTTTGGAGTGGAGCCCAGTTGCCCATCCCAGCTGACTTCCAGAGAACCAACAGCAAAGACTTCCAATCCAACCCAGCCAAGGGAACTGCCCCTTCGCTCATTTACATCATCAAGAAAATTTATGATTGGTGATTTAAGCCACTAAATTTGGGGGTGATTTTTATGAAACATTTTATATGGCAATAGTGGTTTCCACATTCATGAAACAAGGGTAACTACATATACCTCACAGTGGTATTGTAAAGATTAATAGGTTGTGTTATGTAAAGGCTTGGAAGAATGGCATCCTGAAAGCACGATATATGTTATTATTATTTTTTATTATTAGTTAGTTTCATTTTTAAATGAAAAATAATATGTAGCCAAGAGAGTTTTAAGTAACTTGCTCAGGGTCAATGCATAGTAAATGATGGTAAATGACTGACATTTGATTCTGATTTTACTAAATTACCTCAAATATCTAAAACATTGACATTTCTGCATTTAAATTGGAAGCCAACACTATGGAAACTATTCCTGGGAAATGAAAGATTATAGTATAAACAGCAGGGTTTTTGAGTCAGACAGTTAAACTAATTCACTGAATAAACATTTGAGTGTTCTTTTGTAGCCAGTCACTGCTGGGCATGAATAACATACTAGTTAAGAAGAAAGTACTTAGGCAGATAGTGACAGTATGGGAGTCCTCGGTAAGGTTTTCCTTTTAATGAAAAGCAGCCCCCAAGTCATTTTCTTTTCTAACGGACAGCAGCTTGTAAAATCTAGCTGCAGACATAAACAAGCAAGCTGGAAGCTTGCACAGGTGAATGCCGGCAGTTGTGCCAATAGGGAAAGGCTACCTGTGACTAAGCATGATCAAAATGGCGGCTCCATCTTCTCTTCTCTTTGCCAGCCACGTGTGCAGTAAGGAGCAGACAAGATGGCCCAATGGAAATAAAATTAGGGTGGTGCAACCAGCTTCCCACAAGCTATTTAATGTCACACCTGGTTGAAACAATCTGTGGGCCCTAGGTAAATCAGGCACAGCCTCCTCAAGCCCGCCTATAAAATCTGCTGCAGTCGGCTGAAAGCTGGCTTTCCCTTTCGAATTCATCTCTCTCACAAGAGAGAGAGAGAGCTGCTCTCCTCTCTTTTCTTCTGCCTGTTAAACTTTCAGCTTCTTAACTCACCCACGTGTCCATGTCCTTAATCTTCTTGACGCCAGACAATGAAACCCAGGTATTTAGCCCAGACAATGATGCTGACTCAGAATGTGAAGGTAAATTCAAGAAGATTTCTGTCTTGAAACAGCAGAGAGAGGATTAAGCTCTTCTTCTACCATTTACTGTGAGTGTGATCTTGAGTAACTGACTTAATGTTTCTAAGCCTCAGTTTCCTCATCTGTAATATTGGGATGTATTACTTCCCCTTAATAGAGTTTCATAAAGATTTATTGAAGTAACTTATGTAACAGGAGCTGATGTGTGCTAGGCAGTTAGAAAATACTGTTTTCTCTTCTCTAGTTTTTTTGTTTCTTTCTTATGAGAGTACTCTCACAGCTATTTATGTATCTCATGAAGATGAAATAAAATTAGATTTTCTCAGTAGACCTCATAAGAGAAGAGAATTAATTACAAAGATGCTTTGAGAGAATTACTTAAGTACTCTCAATCATAATTATGGAACTCAAATCACAAGTAAATAAAAACAATTTGAACAAAATTAAATTGTGTGATGGAATCGGAAGTGGCTCCATCAAACTACAAGAAAAGTTAACTGCCTTTAGACTTCAAGGTTTCTAGTTGGATATCTCTGTTCTTGCTTTCTTCCCACCCTCCTGTCCGCCAACCTTAAGGACTTGAGAATAAACTGAAGGTTATCACTTCAATAATCCATTTGAATATTTTCAAGTGCTTTTCCCTAATTCTGTGACAGATATTATTGATTGACTAACCTAATATCCATACTCAACCCCCTATTCCATAACTTTCTCCACTCTAAAGAAAAAAAAATTACATAAGCATTTTCCAGTCTTCCTTGCAGTTAGGGAAGGCCATTGGACACAGTCCTATCCAGTGAGATATGAGGAGAAGTCTGCTGAGGGATTTCTGATAATTTTGTTGTTCTGTCAAAAATGAGCCATTTGTACCCCTTCTCCTGCCCTGAACATAATTCTGACCTCTGGAGTTTCCTTAGCCATTTTAAGCCAAAATGAAATGGACAGTAAGGGAGATGAATAATTTGTTTACTGGGTGATATTGAGGTATATATAATATTCTAAATATGTATTAGTAAATACTGCATAGGAGACAACCACTTAGAAAAGAGATTGGAATCAGCTGAAATGGAGGATGGTAATTTCACCATATCTTGAAAACCATTGAGTCTCTGCCTTGAGATCACTGATATGCTACAAATATTTGGACTAATTCTCCAAACTTCTGAAGAAACTCTTAGGTATTCTGTTGCTTATTACCAGAAGCATTCTTAATAGACTCAAATTCACTGTCAGAATCCTCAAGTGATGCAGCACTATGTAAAAAATATTTATTTGACTCCCTCTCTGTCTCTCTCTCTCTTGCCCTCTCTTTTTCCCTTTTCACTCTCTCTCTTTCTCCACTTTTTCTTTCCTCTCTCTCCTTTTTCTCTTTTTTTCTCTCTCTTTCTTTCTCTTTTCTCTCTCTCTGCCGCTCTTTCTCTCTCTTTCTTGATAGATGGATTTTGGGAACACAGTGGAAGGACGTTCGCTCATTGCCCCCATTTGATACTATAGGAATATGCACCTCCCTTTAATTTACTCATTTCACTTTCATCCTGATCTATTATGTTGTCGTAGACCCAGTTCCAGTTGGTAAACTACTGGGTCATCAGTTCTAAGGCCCTGGGAAGGGTGGTGGGGAACAGGTCCCACATAACTGCCCATGTCGACAGCTGTGTACCTAAATTGGGAGGGACACGAGGGGCAAGACTCCCTGGGTTCATAGCCTAGATGCCCAAGGATGCAGCCTAGAGCTTCATAAGATCCCTTTGGAGATACAACTTGCTCTAATACTTGGGAGAGGAAGTGAAAGTCTGCAGCATTAGTACCTAGGAGGCAGGGATTGGAGGTATGTGGACAATTTACTTTTAGCTGCCAGTTCAGAAACTTTGTGCCATCAAGCCACCCAAGTGCTCTTAAACCTCCTTGCTGCCTGTGGCTACAAGGTTTCCAAACCAAAGGCTCAGCTCTGCTTATAGCAGGTTAAATACTTAGGGTTAGAATTATCCAAAGGCACCAGGGCCCTCAGTGAGGAACATATTCAGTCTATACTGGCTTATCCTCATCCCAAAGCCCTGAAGCAATTAAGAGGGTTCCTTGGCATAACAGGCTTCTGCCAAATATGGATTCCCAGGTAGGGCGAAATAGCCAGGCCATTATGCACACTAATTTAGGAAACTCAGAAAGCCAATACTCATTTAGTAGAATGGACACCTGAAGCAGAAGTGGCTTTTCAGGCCCTAAAGAAGGCCCTAACCCAAGCCCCAGTATTAAGCTTGCCAACGGGGCAAGACTTTTCTTTATATGTGACAGAAAAAACAGGTATAGCTCTAGGAGTCTTACACAGGTCCAAGGGACCAGCTTGCAACCCGTGGCATACCTGAGTAAGGAAATTGACGTAGGGGCAAAGGGTTGGCCTCATTGTTTATGGGTAGTGGCAGCAGTAGCAGTCGTAGTATCTGAAGGAGTTAAAATGATACAGGGAAGAGATCTTACTGTGTGGACATCTCATGATATGAACAGCATACTCACTGCTAAGGGAGACTTGTGGCTGTCAGACAACTGTTTGCTTAAATATCAGGCTCTATTACTTGAAGGCCCGGTGCTGCAACTGCACACTTGTGCAACTCTTAATCCAGCCACATTTCTTCCAGACAATGAAGAAAAGATAGAACATAACTGTCAACAAGTAACTGCTCTAACCTATGCCACTCAAGGGGACCTTCTAGAGGTTCCCTTGACTGATCGCGACCTCAACTTGTATACTGATGGAAGCTCCTTTGTAGAAAAAGGAATTCGAAAGGCAGGGTATGCAGTGGTCAGTGATAATGGAATACTTGAAAGTAATCCCTTCACTCCAGGAACTAGCACTCAGCTGGCAGAACTAATAGCCCTCACTCAGGCACTAGAATTAGGAGAAAGAAAAAGGGTAAATATATATACAGACTTTAAGTATGCTTACCCAGTCCTCCATGCCCACACAGCAGTATGGAGAGAAAGGGAATTCCTAACTTCTGAGGGAACACCTATCAAACATCAGGAAGCCATTAGGAGATCATTATTGGCTGTACAGAAACCTAAAGAGGTGGCAGTCTTACACTGCTGGGGTCATCAGAAAGGAAAGGAAAAGGAAATAGAAAGGAGCCGCCAAGTGGATATTGAAGCCAAAAGAGCTGCAAGGATATTGAAGCCAAAAGAGCCACAATGTGGGACCTCCATTAGAAATGCTTATAGAAGGACCCCTAGTATGGGGTAATCCCCTCCAGGAAACCAAGCCCCAGTACTCAGCAGAAGAAATAGAATGGGGAACCTCACGAGGACATAGTTTCCTTCCCTCAGGATGGCTAGCCACCGAAGAAGGAAAAATACTGTTGCCTGCAGCTAACCAATGGAAATTACTTAAAACCCTTAACCAGACCTTTCACTTAGGCATTGATAGCACCCATCAGATGGCCAAATCATTATTTACTGGACCAGGCCTTTTCAAAACTATCAAGCAGATAGTCAGGGCCTGTGAAGTGTGCCAAAGAAATAATCCCTTGCCTTATCACCAAGCTCCTTCAGGAGAACAAAGGACAGGCCATTACCCAGGAGAAGAGTGGCAACTAGATTTTACCCACGTGCCCAAATCTCAGGGATTTCAATATCTACTAGTCTGGGTAGATACTTTCACTGCTTGGGTGGAGGCTTTTCCTTGTAAGACAGAAAAGGCCCAAGAAGTAATAAAGGCACTAATTCGTGAAATAATTCCAAGGGTCAGACTTCCCCAAGGCTTACAGAGTGACAATGGCCCTGCTTTCAAGGCGGCAGTAACCCAGGGAGTATCCCAGGCGTTAGGCATACAATATCACTTATACTGTGCTTGCAGGCCACAATCCTCAGGAAAAGTTGAGAAAATGAATGAAACACTCAAATGACATCTAAAAAAGCTAACCCAAGAAACCCACCTTGTATGGCCTGCTCTGTTGCCTATAGCCTTACTAATAATCCAAAACTCTCCCCAAAAAGCAGAACTTAGCCCATATGAGATGCTGTATGGATGGCCCTTCCTAACCAATGACCTGGTGCTTGACTGAGAGACAGCCCACTTAGTTGCAGACGTCACCTCCTTAGCCAAATATCAACAAGTTCTTAAAACATTACAAGGAACCTGTCCCCGAGAGGAGGGAAAGGAATTATTCCACCCTGGTGATAGGTATTGGTCAAGTCCCTTCCTTCTAAGTCCCCATCCCTAGGTACATCCTGAGAAGGATCCTACCCAGTCATTTTATCTACCCCAACCACGGTTAAAGTGGCTGGAGTGGAGTCTTGGATACATCACACTTGAGTCAAACCCTGGATACTGCCAAAGGAACCCGAAAATCCAGGAGACAACGCTAGCTATTCCTGTGAACCTCTAGAGGATCTGCGCCTGCTTTTCAAGCGACAAACAAGAGGAAAGTAACTAGAATCATAGATCCCAATGGCCCTCCCTTGTCACATTTTTGTTTTTACTGTTCTCTTACCCCCTTTCACACTCACTGCACCCCCTCCATGCCATTGTACTACCAGTAGCTCCCCTTATGAAGAGCTTCTATGGAGAATGCAGCTTCCTGGAAATATTGATGCCCCATCATATAGGAATTTTTCTAAAGGAAACCCCACTTTCACCAGCCACACCAATATGCCTCTGCACTTCAGGCCATACATTTCAATCCCTGTATCTTTAACCTCCTTGTTAAGTTTGTCTCTTCCAGAATCAAAGGTATAAAACTACAAATGGTTCCTCGAATGGAGCCCCAGATGCAATCCATGACTAAGATCTACCGCGGACCCCTGGAGCGGCCTGCTAGCCCATGCTGCAATGTTGATGACATCAAAGGC
The DNA here is from genome assembly GCF_029281585.2 of Gorilla gorilla gorilla. Classification (NCBI taxonomy): domain Eukaryota; kingdom Metazoa; phylum Chordata; class Mammalia; order Primates; family Hominidae; genus Gorilla; species Gorilla gorilla. The sequence goes on along the minus strand of NC_073227.2, from coordinate 44,483,047 downwards.
ACCCCTCCGGAGGAAGTCTCAACTGCACGACCCCTACTATGCCCCAATTCAGCAGGAAGCAGTTACAGCGATCATCAGCCAAACTCCCCAACAGCACTTGGGTTTTCCTTTTGAGAGGGGACACTGAGAGACGACTAGCTGGATTTCCTAGGCCAACTAATAATTTCTAAGCCTAGCTGGAGAGGGTGACAGCACCTACCTTTAAAGACAGGCTTGGCTTGTAACTCAGCTCAAACTTGACCAATCAGGTAGTAAAGAGGGCTCACTAAAATACAAATCAGGCTAAAACTAGGAAGTAAAGAAATAGTCAAATCATATATCACCTGAGAGCACAGTGGGAGTGACAATGATCAAAATATAAACCCAGGCATTTGAGCAGGGAGCGGCAACCCCCTTTGGGTCCCCTCCCCTTGTATTCACTCTATTAAATCTTGCAACTGCAAAAGAAAAAAAAATTAACTGTTTTAAAGACAGAATTTTTTTTTTTCTTAAAAAAGCATCTACTTTGACTAACAGCCATTAATAAAATTGAAATGCCTTATAGGAACACATCACCTGAAAAAGGTAAATTAAATTAATATTGAAAACACCATTACTTTATGAAACATTTTGAACATATGGATATTTTCAAAATCACAAATAAAAATAAAGCAAAGAGATAGGCTATACAACATTGTGCTTAATTAACAATGCTCCATTTTACACTTAAAACTTTGTTAGGTCGCTTCCAAGATGGCCAAATAGGAATAGCTCCGGTCTGCAGCTCCCAGCGAGATTGATGCAGAAGACAGATGATTTCTGCATTTACAACTGAGGTACCTGATTCATCTCATTGAGAGTGGTTGGACAGTGTGTACAGACTATGGAGGGTGAGCTGAAGCAGGGCAGGGTGTCACTTCACCCATGAAGTGCAAGGAGTCAGGGGATTTCCCTTCCTTAGCCAAAGGAAGCCACGACAGACTACCTGGAGAAACGGTACACTTCTGACCAAATACTGCACTTTTCCCACAGTCTTAGCAACTGCTAGACCAGGAGATACCTTCCGGTGCCTGGCTTGGTGGGACACATGCCCATAGAGCCTTGCTCACTGCTAGTGCAGCAGTCTGAGATTGACTAGCAACTCTGCAGCCTGATGGATGGAGGCTCATCTGCCATTGTGGAGGCTTGAGTAACTCACAGTGTAAACAAAGAGGCTTGGAAGCACAAACTGGGTGGAACCCACTGAAGCTTAGCAAGGCCTATTGTTTCTATAGATTCCACCTCTGGGGACAGGGCATAGTAGAACAAAAGGCAGCAGACAGCTTCTGCAGAATTAAACGTCCCTGTCTGACAGCTCTGAAGAGAGCAGTGGCTCTCTCAGCATGGCGTTTGAGCTCCGAGAACGGACAGACTGCCTCCTCAAGTGGGTCCCTGACCCCCATGTAGCCTGACTGGGGAACACCTCCCAGTAGGGACCGACAAACACCTCAAACGGGCAGGTGCCCCTCTGGGACAAAGCTTGCAGAGGAAGGATCAGGCAGTAATATTTGCTGTTCTGCAGCCTTGGCTGGTGATACCCAGGAAAACAGGGTCTGGAGTGGACCTCCAGCAAACTCCAGCAGACCTGCAGCTGAGGTGTCTGACTGTTAGAAGGAAAACTAACAAACAGAAAAGAATAGCATCAACATCAGCAAAAAGTACATCCACACCAAAACCCCATCTGTAGGTCACCAACATCAAAGAAGAAAGGTAGATAAAACCACAAAGATGGGGAGACACCAGAGCAGAAAAGCTGAAAATTCCAAAAAACAGAGCGCTTCTTCTCTTCCAAAGGATCACAGCTCCTCGCCAGCAAGGGAACAAAACCGGATGGAGAATGAGTTTGACGGGTTGACAGAAGTAGGCATAAGAAAGTCGGTAATAACAAACTTCTCTGAGCTAAAGGAGCATGTTCTCACCCATCACAAGGAAGCTAAAAACCTTGAAAAAAGGTTAGATGAATGGCTAACTAGAATAAACAGTGTAGAGAAGACCTTAAATGACCTGATAGAGCTGAAAACCATGGCACAAGAACTTTGTGGTACGTGCACAAGCTTCAGTAGCCAATTTGATCAAGTGGAAGAAAGGATATCTGTGATTGAAGATCAAATTAATGAAATAAAGTGAGAAGACAAGATTAGAGAATAAAGAGTGAAAAGAAATGAACAAAGCCTCCAAGAAATGTGGGACTATGTGAAAAGATGAAATATACGTTTGATTGGTGTCTGGAGAGTGATAGGGAGAATGGAACTAAGTTAGAAAACACTCTTCATGATATTATCCAGGAGAACTTCCCCAACCTAGCAAGGCAGGCCAACATTCAAATTCAGGAAACGCAGAGAACACCACGAAGATACTCCTTGAGAAGAGCAACCCCAAGACACATAATTGTGAGATTCACCAGGGTTGAAATGAAGGAAAAAATGTTAAGGGCAGCCAGAGATAAAGGTCGGGTTACCCACAAAGGGAAGCCCATCAGACTAACAGTGGATCTCTCCGCAGAAACCCTACAAGCCAGAAGAGAGTGGGGGCCAATATTCAACATTCTTAAAGAAAAGAATTTTCAACCCAGAATCTCATATCCAGCCAAACTCAGCTTAAGAATTGAAGGAGAAATAAAATCCCTTACAGACAAGCAAATGCTGAGAGATTTTGTCACCACCAGGTGACACCACTGCCTTAAAAGAGCTCTTGAAGGAAGCACTAAACATGGAAATGAACAACCTGTACCAGCCACTGCAAAAACATGCCAAATGGTAACGACCATCAACGCTATGAAGAAACTGGATTATTAACAGGCAAAATAAACAGCTAACATTATAATGACAGGATCAAATTCAAACATAACAATATTAACCTTAAATGTAAATGGGTGAAATGCTCCAATTAAAAGACACTGACTGACAAATTGGATAAAGAGTCAATACCCATTGGTGTGCTGTATTCAGGAGACCCATCTCATGTGCAAAGATGCGCATAGGCTGAAAATAAAGGGATGGAGGAATATCTAGCAAGGAAATGGAAAGCACAAAAGAAAAAAAAAGCAGGGGTTGTAATCCTAGTCTCTGATAAAACAGACATTAAACCAATGAAGATCAAAAGAGACAAAGAAGGCCACTACATAATGGTAAAGGGATCAATTTAGTAAGAAGAGCTAACTGTCCTAAATATATACGTATCCAATACAGGAGCACACAGATTCATAAAGCAAGTCCTTAAAGACCTACAAAGAGACTTAGACTCCCACACAATAATAATGGGAAAATTTAGCACCCCGCTGTCAATATTAGACAGATCAATGAGACAGAAGGTTAGCAAGGATATCCAGGAGTTGGACTCAGCTCTGCACCAAGTGGACCTAATAGACATCTACAGAACTCTACACCCCAAATCAACAGAATATTCATTCTTCTCAGCACCACATTGCACTTATTCTAAAATTGACCACATAATTGGTAGTAAAACACTCTTCAGCAAATGTAAAAGAACAGAAATCACAAGAAACTGTCTCTCAGACCACAGTGCAATCAAACTAAAACTCAGGATTAAGAAACTCCTTCAAAACCACACAACTACATGGAAACTGAACTATCTGCTCCTGAATGACTACTGGGTAGACAACGAAATGAAGGCAGAAATAAAGATGTTCTTTGAAACCAGTGGGAACAAAGACACAATGTACCAGAATCTCTGGACACATTTAAAGCAGTGTGTAGAGGGAAATGGATAGCACTAAATGCCCACAAGAGAAAGCAGGAAAGAGCTAAAATTGACACCCTAACATCACAATTAAAAGAACTAGAGAAGCAAGAGCAAACAAATTCAAAAGCTAGCAGAAGGCAAAAAATAACTAAGATCAGAGCAGAACTGAAGGAGATAGAGACACAAAAAACCCTTCAAAAAAATCGAATCCAGGAGCTGGTTTTTTGAAAGAGATCAACAAAAGCAAGACTAATAAAGAAAAGAGAGAAGAATCAAATAGACATGATAAAAAATGGTAAAGGGGATATCACCACTGATCACACAGAAATACAAACAACCATCAGAGAATACTATAAACACCTCTATGCAAATAAACTAGAAAACCTAGAAGAAATGGATAAATTCCTGGACACACATACCCTCCCAAGACTAAACTAGGAAGAAGTTGAATCTTTAAATAGACTAAAAACAGGTTCTGAAATAGAGGCAATAATTAATAGCCTACCAACCAAAAAAGTCCAGGACCAGACAGATTCACAGCCAAATTCAACCAGAGGTACAAAGAGGAGCTGGTACCATTCCTTCTGAAATTATTGCAATCAATAGAAAAAGAGGGAATCCTCCCTAACTCATTTTATAAGGCCAGCATCATCCTGTTACCAAAGCCTGGTAGAGACATAATGAAAAAAGAGAATTTTAGGCCAATATCCCTGATGAACATCAATATGAAAATCCTCAATAAAATACTGGCAAACCAAATCCATCAGCATATCAAAAAGCTTATCCACCACAATCAAGTTGGCTTCATCCCTGGAATGCAAGGCTGGTTCAACACACACAAATCAATAAACATAATCAGTCACATAAACAGAACCAATGACAAAAACCACGTGATTATCTCAATCGATGCAGAAAAGGCCTTTGGCAAAATTCAACACCCCTTCATGCTAAAAGCTCTCAATAAACTAGATATTGATGGAACGTACCTCAAAATAATAAGAGCTATTTATGACAAACCCACAGCCAATATCATACTGAATGGGCAAAAACTGGAAGCATTCCCTTTGATAATTGGCACAAGACAAGGATGCCCTCTCTCACCACTCCTATTCAAGATAGCGTTGGAAGTTCTGGCTAGGACAATCAGTCAAGAGAAAGAAACAAAGTGTATTCAATTAGGAAAAGAGGAAGTCAAATTATCTCTGTTTGCGGATGACGTGATTGTATACTTAGAATACCTCATTGTCTCAGTCCAAAATCTCCTTAAGCTGATAAGCAACTTCAGCAAAGTCTCAGGATACAAAATCAATGTGCAGAAATCACAAGAATTCCTATACACCAATAATAGACGAACAGAGAGCCAAATCATGAGTGAATTCCCATTCACAATTACTACAAAGAGAATAAAATACCTAGGAATCCAATTTACAAGGGATGTGAAGGACCTCCTCAAGGAGAACTACAGACCACTGCTCAATGAAATAAAAGAGGACACAAACAAATGGAAGAACATTCCATGCTCATGGATAGGAAGAATCAATATGGTGAAAATGGCCATACTACCCAAGGTAATTTATAGATTCAATGCTATTCCCATCAGGCTACCACTGACTTTCTTCACAGAATTGGAAAAACTACTTTAAAATTCATATGGAACCAAAAAAGAGCCCACATAGCCAAGACAATCTTAAGCAAAAAGAACATAGCTGGAGGCCTCATGCTACCTGACTTCAAACTCTACTACAAGGCTACAGTAACTGAAACAGCATGGTACTGGTACCAAAACAGATATATAGACCAATGGAACAAAACAGATGCCTCAGAAATAACACCACACATCTACAACCATCTGATCTTTGACAAACCTGACAACAAGAAGCAATGGGGAAAGGATTCTGTATTTAATAAATGGTACTGGGAAAACTGGCTAGCCATATATAGAAAGCTGAAACTGGATCACTTCCTTATACCGTATACAAAAATTAACTCAAGATGCATTAAAGACTTAAATGTAAGACCTAACACCATAAAAACCCTAGAAGAAAACCTAGGCAATACCATTCAGGACATAGGCATGGGCAAAGACTTCATGACTAAAACACCAAAGGCAATGGCAACAAAAGCCAAAATACACAAATGGGATCTAATTAAAGTAAAGAGCCTCTGCACAGCTAAAGAAACTATCATCAGAGTGAACAGGCAACCCACAGAATGGGAGAAAATATTTGCAGTCTACCCATCTGACAAAGCGCTAATATCCAGAATCTATGAAGAAGTTAAACAAATTTACAAGAAAAAACCAAATAACCCTATCAAAAAGTGGTCATAGGAAATGAACAGACACTTCTCAAAAGGAGACATTTATGCAACCAACAGACATGAAAAAATGCTCATCATCACTGGTCATCAGAGAAATGCAAATCAAAACCACAATGAGATACCATCTCACGCCAGTTAGAATGGTGATCATTAAAAATTCTGAAACAACAGATGCTGGAGAGGATGTGGAGAAATAGGAATGCTTTTACACTGTTGGTGGGAGTGTAAATTAGTTCAACCATTGTGGAAGACAGTGTGGTGATTCCTCAAGGATCTAGAACTAGAAGTATCATTTGACCCAGCGATCCTATTACTGAGTATATACCCAAAGGATTATAAATCATGCTACTGCAAAGACACACGCACAGGTGTGTTTATTGCGGCACTATTCACAATAGCAAAGACTTGGAACCAACCCAAATATCCATCAATGATATACTTGATTAAGAAAATGTCATGCATGTACACCATGTAATAGTACGTGGCCATAAAAAAGGATGCGTTCATGTCCTTTGCAGGGACATGGATGAAGCTGGAAACTATCATTCTAAGCAAACTATCACAAGGACAGAAAACCAAACACCTCACGTTCTCACTCATAAGTGGGAGTTGAACAACGAGAACACATGGACACAGGGTGGAGAACATCACACACTGGGGCCTGTTGGGGGGTGGGGGGCTGTGGGACGGATAGCATTAGGAGAAATACCTAATGTAAATGACGAGTTGATGGGTACAGCAAACCAACATGGCACTTGTATACCTATGTAACAAACCTGCATGTTGTGCACATGTACCCTAGAACTTAGAGTATAATAAAAAAATTAAACCTTTTTGAAAGGTAGATCTCATTTTGTTTTTTAACACAATAAAAAAAGTGTTTAATTCAAAGTCAAGATGAGAAATTTTCTCAGTCTTTTTGACATAACAATTCTACATTGACCTCTCCCTTACAGAATTTATTTACCATCCATCTAATGCAGCAGAATAGGCATGTAGTCTATGTTGTATTGTAGCCCAGGTACTGGAAGAACCTTTAAATTCAGCCAAACATTGGCATAATAATCAGTGATTACTAATCAGTTGCCTAAAAAATAAAATTCAAGCTTCGCAAAGTCTGCCACCAGTTCCTCTCTCTTTACATCTCAATCCTCTTCATCAAGAATATTCTGCTTCAGCCAGAATTCAGCTTCAAACTCCCTACCACATATATCACATCTTTTCTTAATTACTCAGACCATTCTTTTCGCATCTTCAAGAACAGACATGGTGCCCAAAAAACCAGGCTTTGGAAAAAGACAAACCTGGCCCTGGCTCCCATCTTGAATTCTTTACTTGCTATTTGTCTCTGGACAATCTTTCTTCAACTTTTCTGAACATCAAATTTCTTCACTTTCAAATCAAAGATACTGATTACTTCTTTATCTTAAGTAAAACTACTCATTTTAAGAACAATGAGCAGCGCCAGAACTACAGGAAGAACTCCATGAGTCTTAACTTCATTTCATTTCCAATTTGTCTTGCCAATGACATGAATGTCTGCTGAATGGTATTGACTCTTGCACTTCAAAGTCTAGATGGAGAGAAATTTTCTCACAGCCTTTTTGATGTAACAATTCCACAGGGATCTCTCTTTTGTAGAACTTATTTACCGTGATGGTTAATATTGAGTGTCAACTTGATTGGATTGAAGGATGCAAAGTATTGTTCCTAAGTAAGTCTGTTAAGGTGTTGCTGAAGATTGACATTTGAGTCAGTGGACTGGAAGAGGCAGACCCATTCTCAGTCTGGGTGGGCACTACCTAATCAGCTGCCAGTGCAGCTAGGATAAATGTAGCCAGAGGAATGTGGAAAGACTAGACTGGCTGAATCTTCTGGCCTCCATCTTTCTCCCATGCTGGATGCTTCCTGCCCTCAAACATTAGATTTCAATTTCTTCAGCTTTAAGACTCTTGTGATTTGCCAGGAGCTCTCTGGCCTTCAGCCACAGACTGAAGGCTGTACTGTCGGCTTCCCTACTTTTGAGGTTTTGGGACTCAGACTGGCTTCCTGGCTCCTCAGCTTACAGACAGCCAATTCTTGTCATCGTGTGAGTCAATTCTCCTAATAAACTCTTCATGTATTCATCTATCCTATTAGTTCTGTCCTTTTAGAGAACCCTGACTAATACACTTACCATTTCCCTAATATGGCATCATAGGCATGTAGCCCATGTTATACTGTGTATGACTTTTTTGGTATGTCCTATTACAGAATATACTCTCCTTGCAAGTGATTATTATTCATCTTCTTGGTATCTCTATTGTTTTGCACAAATAATTTAAATATTTTTTACAAATGTATTTGGTTGTAGAGACAGATCTCATAGTTCTAAATACAGACATACCTCATTTTATGGCACTTTGTTTCATTACACCTCACAGATACTCTGTTTTTTACAAACTGAAGGTCTGTGACAAAGCTGCTTCTACCAAGTCTGTTGGTACCATTTTTCTAACAGCATATTCTCACTTTGTGTCTGCATGTCACATTCTGATAATTCTCACACTTCAAACTGTATTATTATTATTATTATTATTATTATTATTATATCTGTCATAGAGACGTGTAATCAGTGATCTTTGATTTTCCTATTGCAATTTTGGGGGGACACCATGAAAGATGCCTGCAGCAAAGTTAATTGATGCATGCTGTGTGTTTTCTGACTGCTCCATGAACCAGCCATTTCCCAATCTGTCTCTTTGTTCTCAGGCTTCCCTATTTCCTGAGACACAACAATATTAAAATTAGGCCAATTAATAATCCTACAATGGCAGAGAAAGTGAGAAAGAGTTGCATGTCTCTCACTTTAAATCAAAAGCTAGAAGGACATGTCAAATTTGAGGTAAGCCAAAAGCTAGGGCTCTAGCTTTTGTCTTTGCTATTGTGAATAGTGCTGCAAGGAACATATGCGTGCATGTATCTTTATGGTGGAATAATTTATATTCCTCTGGGCATATACTCAACAATGGGATTGCTAGGTAGAATGGTATTTCTGTTTCGAGTTCTTCGAGGAATTGCCATACTGCTTTCCACAATGGTTAAACTAATTCACATTCTCACAAGCAGTGTATAAGTGTTCCCTTTTCTTTGTAAGGTTGACACCATCTGTTACTTTTTGACTTTTTAGTATAGCCTTTCTGACTGGTGTGAGATAGCATCTCATGGTGGTTTTGATTTGCATTTCTCTAATGACTATGACGTTGAACATTTTTTCATGTGCTTGTTGGCCACATGTATGTTTTCTTTTGGAAAGAGTCTGTTCAAGTCCTTTGCCCACTATTTAATGGGGTTGTTTGTGTTTTGCTTGTAAATTTGTGTCTTTATAAATTCTGGTTATTGAACCTTTGTCAGATTGCAATATTTGAAATTTGCAAATATTTCCCCCATTCTATAGGTTGTCTGTTTATTCTGTTGATAGTTTATTTTGCTGTGAAACAGCTCTTAAGCTTAATTAGATCCCATTTGTCAATTTTTTGTTGTTGTTGTTTCAATTGCTTTTGGAGTCTTTGTCATGAAATCTTTACCAAGTCTTGTGTCCAGAATGATATTTCCTAGGTTATCTTTCAAGGTTTTTATATTTATACATTTTACATTTAAGTCCTTAATCTATCTTGAATTGATTTTTGTAAGGAAGGGGGTTCAGGATTAATCTTCCATATGGGTAGCCACTTATCCCAGCACCACTTATTGACTTATTGAATAGGGAATTATTTATTTCTCCATTGCTTGTTTTTTTGTTTGTTGGTATTCTGAGACAGAGTCTCACTCTGTCACCCAGGCTGGAGTGCAGTGGTGCGATATCTGCAACCTCCACCTCCGAGGTTCAAGCGATTCTCTTGCCTCAGCCTCCCGAGTAGCTGGGACCACAGGCGTGCATCACCACACCCGGCTAATTTTTTATATTTTTAGTAGAGATGGGGTTTCTTCTTGTTAGCCAGGATGGTCTTGATCTCCTGATCTTGTGATCCACCTGCCTCTGCCTCCCAAAGTGCTGGGATTACATGTGTAAGCCACTGTGCCCAGCCCCCCTTGCTTGTTTTTGTCAGCTTTGTCAAAGATCAGATGGTTGTAGGTGTGCAACATTATTTCTGGACTCTATTATGTTCCATTGGTGCATATGTTTGTTTTGGTACTAATATCATGCTGTTTGCGTTACTGTAGCTTTGTAGTAGGGTTTGAAGTTGTGTAATGGGTTGCCTCCAGCTTTGTTCTTTTTTCTCAGGATTGCCTTGGCTATTCAAGCTCTATTTGGTTCCATTTGAATTTGAAAATAGTTTCTCTAGTTCTGTGAAAAACATAATTGGTAGTTTGATAGGAATAGCATTTTATGTGTAAATTGCTTTGGGCAGTATGGCCATGTTAACAACATTTATTCTTCCTATCCATGATCATGGAATGTTTTTCCATTTGTGTGATGATCTCTAATTTCTTTGAGCAGTGTTTTGTAATTCTCATTGTAGAGAATTAAAACCTTCCTGATTAGCTGTACTCCTAGGTATCTTATTCTTTCTGTGGCAATTGTGAATGGGATTGCATTCCTGATTTGTCCCTCAGCTTGGATGTTGTTTGTGAATAGGAATTCTACTAATTCTCATACACTGATTTTGTATCCAGAAACTGCTGAGGTTGCTTCTTAGATCACAGAGCGTTTGGGCAGAGACTATGGGGTTTTCTTGATGTAGAATCATACTGTCTGCAAACAGGGATAGCTTGACTTCCTCTCTTCCTATTTGGATGCCTTTTATTTCTTTCTCTTGACTGATTGCTCTGGCCAGGACTTCCAATACTATATTGAATAGGAGTGGTGAGAGAGGACATCCTTGTTTTGTGCCTGGTTTCAAGGGAAATTCTTGCAGATTTTGCCTGTTCAGTATGATATTGGCTGTGGGTTTGTCATTGGTGGCTTTTATTATTTTGATGTATGTTCATTCCCTAGTTTTTAACATGAAGGAATGTTAAATTTTATCAAAAGCTTTTTCTGCATCTGTCGAGATGCTCATGTGTTTTTTGGCTTTAGTTATGTTTATGTGATGAATCACACTTATTGATTTGTGTATGTTGTGCCTCAACCTTGCATCCCAGGGACAATGCCTACTAGAGTGTGGTAGATTAGCTTTTTGACATGCTGCTGGATTTGGTTTACTAGTATTTCGTGGAGAATTTTTGTAGCTATGCTCATCAAGGATATTTGCCTTAAGTTTTTGTTGTTGTTGTTTTTGTGTGTCTGCCAGATTTTTATATCAGGATGATGCTGGCACCTTAGAATGAGCTTAGGAGGGAAAAGTCCCTCCTTCTCAAACTTCTGGAATAATTTCAGTAGGAATGATACAATCTCTTCTTCTTATATCTGGTAGAATTCAACTGCGAATGTGTCTAATCCTGGGCTTTTTTTGTTATTGGTGGTAGGCTTTTTATTACTGATTCAATTTTGGAACTTGTTATTGGTCTGTTCAGGGATTCAATTTTTTCCTGGTTCAATTTTGGGAGGTTGTATGTGTCCAAAAATTTACCCATTTTTTATAGGTTTTGTAGTTTGTGTGGATAGAGCTTTTCATAGTAGTCTCTGGTGGTTTTTTGTATTTCTATGAAGTCAGTGGTAACATCTCCTTTATCATTTTTAATTGTGTTTATTTGGATCTTCTCTGTTTTTTACCTTGTCAGTCTAACCAGAAGTCTATCTCCCTTATGAATTTTTTCAAAGAACCAACTCCTGGATTTGTTGATCTTTTGTATGGTTTTTGTATCTCAATTTCCTTCAGTTCAGTTCTGATATTGGTTGTTTCTTGTCTTTCAATAGATTGAAGTTGATCTGCTCTGGCTACTCTAGTTTTTCTAGTTGTGATGTTAGGTCGTTGATTTGAGATCTAACATTTTGATGTGGGTGTTTAGTGCTATAAGCTTCCCTCCTAACACTGCGTTAGGTGTGTCCCAGAGATTTTGGTATGTTGTATCTTTATTCTCATCACTTTCAAAGATTTCTTGATTTCTGCCTTAATTTCATTGTTTACCCAAAAGTCATTCAGGAGCAGGCTGTTTAATTTTTGTATAATTGTATGATTTTGAATGACTTTCTAGTATTGATTTCTATTTTTATTGTACTGTGTTCCCAGAGTGTGGTTAGTTGATGTCAGTTTTTTCAAAATTGCCAAGGATTGTTTTATGTGTGGTTGATTTTGGAGTATGTACCATGTGGTGATGAGAAGAATGTACATTCCATTGTTTTAGGGTGGAGCATTTTGTAGATGTCTATTAGCTCCATTTGATCAAGTATAGCGTTCAGGTCCTGAATACCTTTGTTAATTTTCTGCCTCAATGATCTGTCTAATACTGTCAGTGGGGTGTTGAAGTCTCCCACTATTATTGTGTGAGAGTCCAAGTCTCTTTGAAAGTTTCTAACAACTTGCTTTATAAATTTGGGTGCTCCTGTGTTGGATGCATATATATTTGGGCTACAAGAGGCTAGGGGTGAGTGGAGTTACCCACCCTGTCACCTTGGAGCAGAAGTAGGCCCCCTGGGCTCGAAGGTCTAGCAGGCATGGCTCAGTTGGCTACTAGTGAGGGGGGTGGTGGGATCACTTGCTCTGCCATCCGGGTGTTTCCTGGGAAAACAAGAAGCTGCCTCCTCTAGATGAGTTTACATAGAAGTGGACCACTGGACCAGAAACCTTAACAGGCCATTGTTCAGCTGGCTAGCAGTGGTGGAGATGAGTGGGGTCACCTGATCTGTTGTCCTGTTGTTTCCCAAGACAACAAGTGACTGTGCCCTCCAGCTGAGTTTCCACAGAAGCTGGACCACTGGGCTACAAGCTCTTGCAAGCATTGCCTATCAGCTACATTGGTGGGGGTGGGTGGCGTTGCCTGCCCTGCTGTCTGGGTGCCTCCAGGGACATCAGGAGGCTGTAGCCTCTGGCTGAGCTCACACAGAAGTGGAGCCACTGGGCAGGAAGCTCTAGTAGACATTGCCCACAAAGTTATCAGTGGCAGGGGTGGGTGAGGTCACAGGCCCCACCATCTGGGTGTTTTCCAGGACAATAGGAGGCTGCGCCCTCTGGCTGAGTTCACACAGAAGCAGGGCTGCTGGACAAGAAGCTCAAGCAAGCGTTGCCTGCCTGGCTACCTGTGGCAGGGGTGGGTGATGTCACATGCTCTCCTGTACAGGTGTTTCCCAGGACAACAGGAAGCTGTGCCCTCCAGCTGAGTTCACACAGAAGCAGGACCCCTGGGCCAGAAGTTCTAGCAAGCATTGTCCTCTGGGAAATCGGTGGAAGGGGCGGGTGAGTCTACAGGCCCTGCCATCTAGGTGTTTCCTAGGGTATCTGGAGGCTGTGCCCTCCAGATGAGCTCACAAAAAAGTGGGACCGCTGGGCCAGAAGCTCAAGCAAGCATTGCTCACCCAGTTACCAGTGGTGGGAGTGAGTGGACTGGCTGGTCGAGTTCGGGCCAAAGCAGAACTCCTGGGCTGAAAGCTGGTGCCAAGCTCTGTCCAGCAAGGGGGAGTGGAGCAATCTTACTGCTCCCAGACACCGCAACTATGACTTCTATTGGGGCTAAGGTGATGATGTGCTGGCATTTTGGTCTGCTCTGAGGCCCAGAGATTGTAGAGGTCCCCTTCGACTGGAGAGTTGCTCCTGCAAAGTGCTGGGTAGCTCTCTGCCTCAGGCTAGAAGGATGGTGGGGAGATGTAGGGTGGGGGCATGAGTCTCCCGTTCCCAGTCTTGCTCAGGTCACTGTGAAGATCATGAATCCCCCCAGGGGTCTCACTCATTCACCCTTTCCCATGTTGGAGAGATTTTCCTGGCTCTATGCTGAGCTCAGACAGGCTAGTGTCCAGCTTCACTCTTCTGCTCTCCATGGTCCCTTGCTGCCTTGTGGATCCTAATGTGGTTTCTCAGATGGTCGACCCACAGCGTCAGTGTTCACTAACCCTTTTGTTTCTTCTCCACGAGGGCAGTGCACATGACGTGCTTATAATCCAACATTTTGTCCTAAACTGCTCGGGATATTCATTTTGTTTTTGTGTCTGCTAACACAACGTCTATTCTGCAGTCCACAGATGAAGGAGTATTTTTCAACTTTCAAGGCTTGTTATTTAGTAACTACATTGCATAAGGCTATAGCTTATAGAGACAGTGATTCCTCTCATGGATCTGGGCAAAGTAGGTTGAAAAATCTTCTGCAAAGGTTTCACCATTCTATATGAAATTAGGAACATTTGTAATTTATGGGAGGAGGTCAAATTATCATAGTTACCAGGAGTTTGGAAGAAGGGGAGTCCAACACTCATAGATAACTTTGAGGTTTTCAATACTCCAGTGGAGAAAATAACTGAAGTTGTGGTAGAAATGGCAAAAGAATTAGAATAAGAGGGCCCTGAGGATGTGACTGAACTGCTGCAATCTCATGATAAAACTATCAGGGATGAGAAGTTGTTTCTTACAGATGAGCAAAGAAAGTGGTTTCTTAAAATGGAATCTACTCCTGTGAAAATGCTGTGAACATTGTTGAAATGACAACAAAGAATTTAGAATATTACACAAACTTAGCTGATAAAGCAGCAACAGGGTTTGAGAGGGCTGACTCCCGTTTAGAAAGAAGTTCTACTCTGGGTCAAATGCTGTCAAACAGCATTGTGTGCTACAGAGAAATATTTTGCAAAAGTGTCCATTGATGTGGCAAGCTTCACTGTTATTTTACTTTAAGAAATTGCTACGGCCACATCAACTTTCAGCAACCACCACCATGATCAGTCAGCAGCCATCAACACTGAGGCAAGATTGTCCATCAGCAAAAAGATTACTACTTACTGAAGGCTCATATGGTCATTAGAGATTTATAGCAACGCAGTATTTTTAACTAAGCTATGTGCCTTTCTAGACATGATGCTATTGCACAATTAATAAGACTACAGTATATAAACTAACATGTATATGCACTGGGAAACTGACAAAAAATTGTGTGACTTCCTTTTTACCGTGATATTCCCTTGTTTTGTGTTGGTCTGAAACCAAGCCTGAAATATCTACAAGGTATGCTTGTTTATCAAAGTCACCTACCTATCTGCTTGAAATAGAGAAGATATTTCAATTGAAACAACATATTAAAGCCCAAGTGCATCCCTAAATCTCAGAAGAAAACTACAGCCTGTTTGTAAATTGGGTAGCCTATTTTTCTCCTGCAGTAATAAATCCGTGTCTCTGTCATGGTTTCTATAATAAGGTTTCAACCTGAACTCCTTTTTGAAGAATTGTCACCTAGGAAACAAATTTTAAATTATTTGCAAATGGAAAATGTACCAAAAAGGACTTACAATTTTGAATTTCATACATCTTCAAATTCATAATCTCAAAAGAGTATTCTTTCACTGACATGGCAAAAATTAATTGGATGAAGTGATACTTAAGTTTTTCATTTTTCTGAAAAATGCTCATAGAAAGCACTAATAAAAGAGTGTTTTAAATTAACTAATTTTCTTCAAAATTTTCTCATTACTTGTGTCAATTCCAATGTCATTTGAAGATGGAATTTTTACAGCCCAATTGGCAAAATTAGCAACATTTTAGGAATATGGCAAGATTATCGTGTCTTTTGACATGTAATATAATGGCCATTATTTCTTTAGGAAAGAATTTAGCAAAAGTTAAACAAAGCATAAGAACACAATTCTTTCCAAAATCAAGCAGCATAATTCTAAAAGGAAGTAAGGGGAAAAACAATAAAAAGAAAAATTATTGAGATTGCATGTCACTTAGAAAATATATAGGAAATTAATATTGAACTAGAAACTAATGTGTACTAATGTCTATTTATGCAATATATACTTCATATGCTTATATAGAATCACTTAGGTCCTACTATTACTAGTTTGTGAAAGTTGCTAACGTTTTCCCTGATGATTTTGTCAACCAGTATTTTTCTTCACTCTACTGGATGACTGTCTTAAGTTATTCATCACTTAGCATTTTTCAAAAGTATTAAATAACAATGATATTAATACTAATAGTACCATTTAAAAAGGTCTTGATTATCTCTGCTCTTTTTTACTTTTTTTAAAATGGGTATCATCTACAACAGTGGAAGGCCATATCCAGGCATGCATTCTAGAACAGATTCCATTTGTGAGGACACAAGTAAACTGAAAGACCAATCTAGATATTATTTTTAACAGTAAAATGATTAATTGACAATTATTGCAATCACACTACAGAATAAACCACATTCAGTTTAGGAAATAACTAACTTTAATATGTCTATGTTAAACAGATTATAAAACAATACACCAATTGAGTTAAAAAAAAAAACACCTTTTTTTCCTCTGCTAAGGAGTTGATAAAACCCATAGCCGTGAGTGACTAAGCAATTGTTTCTGTTCTGGGTCTATGCACTTTCTTGTTATCATCTTTCTTTCGTTCATGTGTTTGTTCTCTGTTTGTCTTCAGTTCTAATGATTGTCCCTGTGTCAGGCTCATACAGCTTGGTCTCCTATAATTTCTTCTGTTGGTAAAATAAAGTGCATATTTTCATCAAATACTTCTTTTTAACCTTTAACTATTTCTATTTCTATTTGCTGTTTGCACAATCTATGTGAATGCTGGAAGTGTAGTTCTTTTCCAAATCCTTAAAAGTTCTGGGAATGTCTGCCTCTGAAATGCCTTCTTCACTGTGGGGATGGATGTTTCAAGAATTCTTGTGTTTCAGAGGGGAAAGGAAATTGTTGAGTGTATTCCCACTGTTCCTTTTCTGTAATCCACTATGATTCTAACTAAATTAATTTATTCTCTCACCAAATATTTACTGAACATTCCTGTATATGAGACACTGCATCTGATTCTAAAAATATAGCAATAAGTTATACATAAATCTTTGCCTTCATGAAGCTTAACTTCTAGTGGTGAAGATAGACAATAATAGTAATTAAATAAGTAAAATATTTAATTTTACTTATTAAATATAATAAGCAGCAGAGAATGATATAACAGCAGAGAATGATGAGTGCTATAGGAAAAGGTAGGGAAAGTCATTGAGTAGGGTCAGGGTGGAAATTGTTGCAAATGTTAACCAGGTGGTAAGGGCAATGCCCCAATCTTGCAGAAGCAGACAAGTTTGTTTGTTTGTTTTCGTTGCTAATTACTGCCCTGAATGTTTTCTCCATATGCTTCATGTATTAAGCAATAAGCAATATGTTCCTCCCTGACTTGAGGGAGGGAAAACAGAAAAACAGGGCTCTTGGCTCCTTTTATATCCTAATATATTCTATATTTAGAGTATGTTTACTACAGTGAAAAATTGCTCAAATTGTATCTGCCTGCATCAAAATCATCTGGGATATTGGTTCAAATTCATTATGTATATCTCAGCTGCAGCCCAAACCTATAAATCAGGATCTCTGGGAGGTGGGCTCATGGTGTCCACATAATGAAGCACCTTACCAGGTGATTCTTACGCATGCTATTTAAAATGAGGTAAATGGCTTCAATAGAATACTAGGAAGAACAAGAAGGGCCCTGCCCTGGCCCTGCACTTTCACGTGCCTTGCCCTGCTGGGTGAGGCAGCTGAGTTCTCTGGGAAACAATCTCTGAGACAGAGTTTAGTGTGCAGAAGGTTTATTAGGGAGAGCCCTTATGATAAATAACTGTGTAAGAAAGGGAAGGAAAGCAAGTTTGGATAGAAGGGAATTCAGGTTCCATGACGGCCTTGGCCCACCACAAAGGAAGCACTGGAGCTTAAATCAGTGTTGCTCCATATAGGGACAAAATTAGCAAGAATCTACATGCCCACCTATATCAGTCATTGGATGTGGGCTGCCAAGGAAGAATGAAATCTTGGGCTAGGTGGCTCTCTCTCGCTGAGGCAATTCCTGCAAGTGCTCAAGACCACACTCCAAGTACCCAAGACCCTGGAATTCCCTGCTTAAATAACTCTCAAACCCACATACAAGGCCTGTGTTGGCCTCTTCCCTAAAGCTAACAGCACCACTAGTGGATGCATTCCAAGCCCAGAGGAGTTGTCAAGGTGCAGCTGTTTGTAGATATAGACAGAGCTCACAAGTGCAACCTAACATTTCTACATGCTTATGTTCAAGGCCACTCACACAGCTGAAGCGGGATGGAAAGAGCATTGAACGGGCTGCCAGCCCAGGAGTCCACAACTTCTCTATTCAAATATGGACTTTCAGGTTGTCATGTAGAGTTAAATAACAAGGAAGGGTGCCAGAACATATTTTATTGGACAGTTTACTAACTTATAATTTTGATTATTCACACACATAGCTTATGGCTCCCACTTGTACCTGTTTCTAGGCTATGCAAATATTTTCAGTGCTGCACAATAGCATTTCCTATGATGAGAGGAAAATAAAATATTTGGAATTCTTTCTTTTATTTGCACCCTTTAAATTATTGCTGTTCAGGAAAGTAAGGAACTATCGTAATGGATTATTTAATTTGAAGGAGTAATCTATTAAGTGGAACCATTATAGTAGACTTCTGGCTTTGCCTACTAAAGCAAACAGATGTTTGTCTTCTCAATATTAATTACAATGATTTAATTTACATTATGAGCTTTACTGTCTGGTAGATTGGAGAATTGAGAGAATCCTATTAGTACGTATTTCCAGGTACTTTCTAAGTAATTGTCCACAGAAGCTCCCCTAAAATGTTGGCTTAGTATAATATTGCAGGGGTCACATTTATGTTGAAATGAGAAGAGTAGAAACAGCAAGCATATATTTCCCGGTCGATGCTCAAGATTTGGGGTTGTAAAGACAATGCAGCGGGATGCTCTCTTGAAGAAGGGTGACCTCTTTTTATTTCTTAATGATGATGATTTGAAGTTTGTTTACTTAAACCTCAATTTTTAGGATAAACCTTGTCACTTTTTGAACATTTAAAAACACTACATCAACCAAATACAGAAAAGGATAAAAAAAAATTTAAATTCCCTAAAACCAATTCTATTGCCCAGTCTATTCACAATTAATATTTTAGTGACTGCTCTTGCAAACAAGAATACACAAGTAAAAATATAAAAATACATTCATTTAGAAAAGTAAGATGGTACTATATATATTCTTGTGATCTTTTCTTTGCTCAAAATGTTATAGATATCTTTTCATGTAGATGCATATAAACATACATTATTATTTTTAACCACCACTTAGTATTCCATTATGTAGCTATAGCTGTAGCTTGTCTTGATCATTTTCCAAATACTTTAGAAAATATATTTTGTCTGATCCCAGGTAACGTTTTTTTATCAATTTCAAGTTAACTGCAAAGAAGGGAATGGAATAGCTAAAATTTGGTTTTCAAAGTGTCTTAATTGGTAAGATGCTAGATATTTTTAACATATTTTATTTACTTATACATGCTTTAATATGAAAATTCAGAAATTGATTTTTATTTATAGGCTGGTAGTTTTTATATTCATTTTTAGAATTACTCTACTGACTTGAAAATGTGAATCGTTTTTTTTTAAGTGCCAAACTTACTTCTGAGCATAAATCTTAGGCTAAAAGGCATTGCTGCTAACTCATCATATTGAATTCTAAAATGAAGAAGCCACTTAAACTTAAATAAACTGAGTAATTTTTTAGTGCACAGACATTGGTGCTTTATGTTCATAGTGAAAAATAAAACAGGTTCTCATAATCAGAGCTTTTGAAGCCATGCTCCACCATTAGCTCAGAGTCAAGAAAGTAACTCATTATCTAAATCACTTCTTGGGAAAACATAAGAGCAAGGAAATGCCTAGATTCTGTAAAAATCAGCAAATTACAGTAACTTGTTTGACTTGCAAGTTATTTTTGACTTTTTTCCCTCATAACACATTTTTTCTTGATTATAAAAATAGTAACCTTACTGAAAAAAAGTTAGTACAAGATCACATTCATCAAATTTTTAAAACATACCTGCATAATTGTACAGCTTTAAATACCTCTTGTATTAGGTTGGTGCAAAAGTAATTGCAGTTTTTGCCATTAAATGGTTGTTTTAGCCAATTCATTTATTTCAAATAGAAGACTGTGTGAATGACACTCCATTCCCCAGATAACATACAAACACAGATTCTTTACTACTAGCTGGCATATCTGTATTGTCTTCAGTGACAGTATCAACTCATGAACTCACTGTTTGCAGAACTAAGACAGAAAGAACATAGAATCTGTCTGATGTAGGATTTTTCTCTGCCACTTTGCCAGCCAGAGATCTCCAGCTGGCAATGCCCTGCCCAGGCCTTGCTCAGCCCCAGGTTCACCACAGAAGGTGCCCCACCCACTGGTCCTGCTGGGTGGTGCCCAGCTTGCACTCCAGGGCAGATCATGCAGCCACCATCACTGGATGCTCATCCCTGTCAGGGGAGGCGAGTGGGCAGTAGAGTGCAGGGTCTGGCTGACTGGTCTGAGTGCTAGTACAGGAGTGGGCTCCATGCGGGCATGCAGCTGGACTAGGTGTGTCTCAAGCAACTCCTGCAGGGGACTCCAGTGTCCAGATGAGGGCAATGTGGTGTCACCCAAGCAGGGAAGCCTGCAATCCCAAAGCCCCAGAGGGGGTGTTACAGTATGTTAACAGCTCTTTGAGTCCCACTGCAGCCTGACTAATGAGGGTATGTTAACAGCTCTGTCAGTCAATTGTCCCAGTTTGCCCTGTGGCTCCCAGGCTGCACCAGTCCTGCCATTGCTTCCCATCACGTGAGGCAGCTGCTCAGCACTGACGGGGTGGAGGGCTAAAGTGTTACTGTGTTCTTTATACCCACATTCAGCAGAATCCCAAGTTCTTGACCTGCGTCCAAGAAGAATTAGATTATGCTGACAATGGAAGGGTGAGGAGGGCAGAAAAGAGTTTGATTGAGTGACAAAGCAACTCTCATTGGAGAGGGGATGTGAGGATGGTTCCCAACTGAAATCAGATGGTCTCTGTCCCAGTGTTGCTGGGCCTGGGGCTTTTATGGGCTCAGAATTGGGAAGTACATGCCGATTGGTTTGTGAGTATGCAAAAAAGGCTAAAGCAAAGGCACCACTCAAAGGTGGGCACAACAGTGTGAGAAACCAATTAGGGAAGGGTAAGTACACATAAGATAAGGGAAGGGTGAGGCTCAATCAGAGGAAAGCGTGCCAAATGGGAAGACAGCTTCTCAAGCAGGTCCATGGATTTATCGAAGACTTGTAGTTTGGCTTTCAGGCTTTAAACTGTCTTTGGCTTAAAGGTGGGATTTCACCAGGGACCCACCCCATCTTCCTAAGGATTTGTCTGCCTCCTGCCACTACCATGTCTTCATAGCATATTCACCTTATGATTCTAATCTAGAATGTCTACAGCCTACACTTTAAGAAATATGCTATAGTACTTATAAGTAAGAGTGTAGCTAATTCCCTCAAAGTGTCTGGATGCTTTCTAGATAAATGAGAGTCTCTAAATTGCCACATTTCTCTTCTTACCTTCCAATTCATGGCTGATAGAACTGGAACCTTTCTCTGCTCTTCATCTGTGTGCATGAAGCCCTGACACACAGCCTAACAGTTAATGGCTTCTCTGACTCTCATTACTGCGGTGTTCCATTCCCTGACTGCCAAATGGATAGAGCACCAGGATCCATAGTAATCATATCTGCCTCACCTGCTGTATCCCCATCTGCCATCTGTGATTTCTTCTCAGACATGCCTTTTGGATAGAATGAATGCCCTCACTCTGCAACACTCCCTAATCTCACCACATCAAACACTAACCTAAACTCTGCTTGAGTTTACCTCATCCCTTTCCAAGTATTGGATTATTCATTAAATTTAAGAGAGGCTTGCAACTGCCATTTCTACAATCTTTGTTTCTATTGAGTCTCTGTTGGCAAATGTTACTAAAGTTCAGCATCCATATGCTTTAATTCCTTCATGTTATGAATAATATCTAAGCAATGATAAACATAATGGATAAAATGAAGTAGCTTATTAAATTCATGGGTTCTCAAACTGAGAATAGGACCCTGAAATAAAAGAAATCATGTCTTTTTATGCTTATTTGTGTTAAGTTGTTTTTGCTATTGTTGTTCTTTTGTCTTTAGGATGATGAAGAACAGTTTCCTGGGAATCTGCCTAGAATGAGAAAATATGGGTAAAGAAAAATTGAGTGCTTGGGCAATCTGGTGGTGGCATGAAGTCAGGGGTGTAAATAGGAACATATATAGAGATGCTGATAAGAAAAAAAAGAGGTGATACAGTGAACAATACTGGGTATCTATTCTTGAACTCTTTCCCCATGTTTCTTGGTTATTTATTCAAAGCTCTGAATAAATCTATTTAAAAATCAATTGTATTCCAGTGAGAAATCTTCTGCTCTCTGCAACTGGGTGACTGCTGACTCACTTCTAGAAGACTAGAACTTATTTCATAAAAAAGATATTAATGATACTCTGAACTGAGGGATACTAGTTACAGGTGTGAGCAGGACTCTGGTACTGGAAGGAAAAAGATGGAAGTAAACAATTGCATACTCAGTAATGACACTTTCACTTGTCTTGACCAACTAGGCTCCTAAGACTCATCTCTTCCCTGACCTGAAAGTTCTGCTTTGAAGGCTCTGACCAATTGAGAGGAAAAAGCTAACTATGCATGTATGTAGGTTAGTGAAGTGTGGTTATCTCTGGATCATCCACTGCTTCTCTCCTTTATACCTTTTTGTATCGTCTCATTTTATGTGATAAGCATGCATTTCTTCATCTGGAAGCATAAAAATTAAAATTCATTGAGAAATACTTGTGCTAGGCACTACACTAAGCAATTCAAATATATTATCTCATTTAATTCTCTCAGTGATTTTATAAATTAGGCATTATTTAATTTTAATAATTGAGGAGACACGGCTTTAAATAAATTGTTCAAGATCAGATAACTAATAAGTGACAGGGTTGGACTTGAACCCAGTCATCTGCTCCCAAGTCTCCTTAAGTACCCTAAAATACCCCCAAATAATTTTAAAACATTGTTTTTAAAGGAAGAGTTTTTAGACCCCTCAAATTGTTCATTCAAACACTTCTACTAAGTGGAAGTATGAAAACACCTGATGTTTGATACCTGACTCCGCATTGATTGATATAAATGGGTAGAAGTGCTGGTGATATTGTTGAGGAGATGTCTGGAGAAACTCTTGTTAGAATATGGTGAGTCTAGGTAGAGAAATGCAAGCTCAGAAGGGTGCTGCAGGTAGTTTGCCTTCCTCTGCACCTGACTCACCTTAAAAGTGTATACATCTAGTTCATACAATGAGATGCTACAAAGCCATTAACCAGATATTTCCAAATAATATCTGAACAGTATTGATAGAGGCAGGAGTCAGAGAACTCTCCTAGGCAGATATGGGAGGGTCTCTGCAGATGCTCCAACCCGCCAAGGACGTTGTGCCCAGGGGCTTCCTTAAACATGCCCTTGGTGAAAAATTCCGTCCCTCAACACGTGCGCAGTAAGGGATATAAATCAATGTGGAGTGGCTCAGACAAAGGGCCGGCATGCACAACTGGAAGAACAGGGTGGAGCTGCCAGGAATTGGTGCTTTATTCGCCTAGGGAACCCAGCCCCATCAGCGGAGATATAAAAGCCGTTGTGTTCAACTGTGAAGGGGGCAACCAACAACCTGCTTTTAGGACCCGTCTTTTCTCTGAGAGCTTACCTTTTTGCTTAATAAATTCTACTCCACTAACTTTTCAATATCTGCGTGCTTAATTTTTCCTGGTTGTGAGACAGGAACCCAGATTTAGCCTAGCTAGGGAGTGTAAAGTCCTGCATCAGTATTACAAATTATCATAATGTAATGTTACTATGGAATATGCAAGGACAATTTTTAATATGACAGATAAAAATAGAACAAACCAACAGAAAGATCAATTGAAAAAGAGAAAATGAGAAAATACTAACCAGGGAGAATAAAATAACAAAAAATTAAAAAAAGGAAAACAAAGAAACTATGCATACTATTCCTATCCTGAGAGAAATAAGAGGTGTTACATCCATGAAAAGAACAAAGTAAAATAAAAAGAATAGAGACAGAGAACAAAAGAAGCCTTGAATGCTGAAAATACAGTGATACACAAAGATTCAATAAGAGATTGAAGGATAAAGTTGGGGAAAACTGTCAGAAAGTAGAACCAAAGACAATAAAAAAGAAAAGAAAAGGGAAGATCATTGGAGAAAAAATTCAGAAAATCTCTCATAGGGTTACCAGAAATAAAGAATAGAAAAAAGAGAGAGCATGAATCATCAAAAAAGTTTCAGGATTATTTCCAAGGACCGGAGAATATGAATTTTCTGTTTTAAAGCACTCATAAAATCACTGTAAAAATGGAAGACAAGGAGACTTAACCCAAGCCACTTGTAAAAACATAAGAAAAATGAGAGTCAAGAGGAGATTCCATAAACTTGGATAGAGAGAGCAGAAAGTATCAGATGAAAAGGGAAAGAAACAGAAGCTACAGGGAGACCTTAAGCATCTCAGGACAAATTAAAGGAGTTTTTCAGACATGCAAGTCCAGAAAAGTCAACCTCCCATGTATCCTTTTGTAGGAAGCTTTGTTTGAGGAAACCACACAAAAACAAAGGAGGAAATAAAGTCAGTGGAAGACATGAGATTTGGAAAAGAGGGGATACATCAGAGAAGCAAAGAAAATGTTCAGGATGGTGATAAATGTGACATCCCATGTTGAAATTGTACTTCTAGCATCGAGGCTACCAGCCCAGATTCAGACAAGTCAATAAATAGTCTCCAAGAATGATTTCTAAACTATATAAAATCTAAAGAATACTTGATGCATCTAAATGTATTAAAAATGTTTTCATGAACTACAGAGAATTTCTAATGAATCAGGATAATAGTCCTTGAGTTCAAGTGTTTGCTACTGGTAGGGAAGTAGAAAAGTTAGATTAAAATTAAAAGTGACTTTAATATATAGCATTATATTAAAATATGATGAAAAGAAATAATAAAAACAAATAAAAGAAAAATAACCTGAGAAGAGAAAAAAATGTTACAAAGAATAAGAAATTAAAGAATTCATAAATTCTGTTTGCCATATTTGGCTCTGAAGGAATATGATGCCTTTTAAAAATTAAATTTATTCTCAGAGATCTTCCATGTCAAATTTTCCAAAACAATTTGCTCTAGTTTTTAATAAATTTTGAGAGTGTTAGGCATGCTTTGAATAGTATTAGCATTGTTAGAATAAATATATAGAAGACTGTTCCAATGAAGAAAAAGCATCTGGATAAATTAGAACAGTTATGTTTGTTTAAGAAATTGTCTTACTAATTCATAGTAAGTAATAGAAAAATTGTGGAATCCCCAAATTTTTGAGCCAGTATTTAATAGATTAATTTTCTCATTTTGTTGAAGGTGAACATGTTTCCACAACTTTTGTAATTCATTCAACATTCTGAAGAATGTACATGTAAGATACTCAATTAAGATAAAATCTCTCTCATTTCTTCTGTTTTCCTACCTCCAAATTTAAGAGCAAGGAGGGATGAGGTGGGACTATATTTTAGAAAAAATAAAAGGTTTATATTTTACATTTAAAAGATTAGCTACGGGACAGAACAGATTACTAAGTGGTACAAATCACAGTAGGTATTTCTGCAAGTAATTACGCATCAATTATTCAGTAAAAATTTAATACCACTGATATTTACCGAATAAGAGAGGTAACAAAATAATGACTAAGACATAGTCTCCCTCTAGAACTGATGGGATGATCATGAAGATTTTTTGTATCAGTAAGGTAAGTGATAATAATTTTTTTGCTCCATATTATGGCTAGAAATGAGTACATAAATACATTTAATGAAAGCAACTATTTGATGACATGTTTCTTTTTATAGAGACAGCCCATAATTGTGCCAGTCTAAAGATAGTGATCCTTTCATCTAAGTTGAAATTGAAGTTAGAGAATTCTTTGTATTTGCCAAGAAAACACTCAAACTTCTCACATTTTCCTCAAGAGGTATCTACTAACTAAAACATTTTAGATCATGTGGGAAATTCAAGTGCTTATATGAATATTAGCTCTTAATTGCCCTTCTAGATTTTCTAAGTAATTGAAGAATAAATGTAAAAGAAAAAAAACTGAACACAAGCCAAATTTCTTCTTTGTACAATATTTCTTGAGCCAGCAGAAGAAAAATAGAAAGGGAGAGACTATGTGTTTTCAAAAGATAGCATTTCTGCCCCCTAACAATAAGAAAACAATGTGCTAGTTATTTGTCTTTCTCCAAAAAAAATTTTTTAAATACTGGGGATTAATACATACATCCACAATCATTTCATTCCCAAATAAAAAATTAAGATTTGAGCAAGTGCAGAGAACTGTTTCTGAGTTTACAAGTGCCCCCGTGTGGAAATGAGCAATTATTACTCTTTCACAATTTCATTCTATTAGCTTACTATCACACCTGCTACCTTGAGATTTATGAAGATTTCTAATGAAAGTCATCAATTAATCATTCCAACAAGATAATTGTGAACTTTTTAGCCACTCAGATATATTTGATGGCACCATTGATAAATGTGAGCCAAAGATACAAACAAGCATCATTTTGTTTCTTGTATCTGTAATGCTTATTATAGTTCCTGGCACAAAACAGAAGACAAAGACATATTTTTTGAACTAATAAAATTATTATTGTGCAGTCAATAAGCAAGAAATCTAAAGGCACATTCATTCTTCTTCATACTCATTCAGATGGTGAGTATGAAGTAACCAAGTTCCATTGATTGTACTTCTGAGATTTCACTCAAATTCGGACCTACTCCATTTTGCTATCCAAGTTTAAGTCCAAAAAGTTTCTTCTCCGATCATTGGTAAAGCCCAGTTTGACCCAACATTCACTACTAGCAGAGGTATTTTGCAATAGAAAACTGATTAACTGTCCTTCTGGCCTTTAAGAAAACTGAAGTAGAACTTCTAGTTTGTTTGAGTGAGAAGATTGGCACATTTCGTCCTCAAAAAAAAAAAAAAAAAAAAAAAAGCTGTAAAACCGAATAAAATATTTAAAAACAAACCTTTTCAAAGACCTAGAAATTGATGCATGGTAACAAGCAGAAATAATGTCTTTTCTATAGCGGTCAATACTTAATGCTCTAGTTATCCATGTGGGTAATCATCCTTTCAAGTCATTAAAAGAATAATGCATGATCGAATTAAAGTTAAAATTTCAGGTTCCAATTCACATTTGTGAAAAGCTTTCTAATCTCAATATATTTGCCCATGTTTTCATTAGATATTTTGACATTTTTTAAAAGATATAAATACTTTGTTGGGTTTTCTTAATCTTCAAGATCCAAATGATCAATAATGCATTTAAGTTAATAAAATTATTTGGTAGTAGAATAATTCTAATAATAAAATAAGGTTAGATTTTTTACTAAACTAATACTTTTATGTACCTTTGTGTAGCCCATTGTAATTAAAACAAACAAAAGCAAGAATAATTTTGAGCTAAAATTCTATTAGAATTAATCATATTTATTCAGATTTTATTCATGAAGAAAAGGAGACATAAGTATTTGACATTGAGAATTCAGAGTGCATTATCTTATAAGAGATTCTTTTTCAACTTCTCATTTTATCAAAATTATGAATAATTAGTTTTAAATATGAGTCGTGAGGATTGACAATTGAGTAAAGAGGAATAAAACTTATTGCAAATATATAAAAAATTATTTTACTTATCTCTTGTCTGATCCTGCTTCTCAGTTAATATATAATTATTATACAAAGGTTGAAGTAAGATGGTTTCCAGTATATTAGGGCCAAGGTCTATGCTGTCATTAATACATTTAGCAAAAAGTAGTTTGAAGGGTTTTGGTATTAATATGCCAATGCTGCATTACAGATATGCATGCTGTGCAGTGGCAGCATGCTGCTAGCTGGTGGGATTTTTTTTTCTCCCCATTTCAATAGAATTCCAAAAATTAACTTGATTCTGAGTGGACTTTCTACATTTCAAATATAGGAATAATTTTTTTTCTTTTTTTTAAATGATTAAACAATATATATTTAAATTTGCCAGCCAGTGTCATTCTTTTTTTTTCTTTTCTTATTATACATTAAGTTTTAGGGTACATGTGCACAACGTGCAGGTTTGTTACATATGTATACATGTGCCATGTTGGTGTGCTGCACCCATTAACTCGTCATTTAACATTAGGTATATCTCCTAATGCTATCCCTCCCCCCTTCCCCCACCGCACAACAGGCCCCGGTGCGTGATGTTCCCCTTCCTGTGTCCATGTGTTCTCATTGTTCAGTTCCCACCTATGAGTGAGAACATGCGGTGTTTGGTTTTTTGTCCTTGTGATAGTTTGCTGAGGATGATGGTTTCCAGCTTCATCCATGTCCCTACAAAGGACGTGAACTCATCATTTTTTATGGCTGCATAGTATTTCATGGTGTATATGTGCCACATTTTCTTAATCCAGGCTATCATTGTTGGACATTTGGGTTGGTTCCAAGTCTTTGCTATTGTGAATAGTGCTGCAATAAACATACATGTGCATGTGTCTTTATATCAACATGATTTATAATCCTTTGGGTATATACCCAGTAATGGGATGGCTGGGTCAAATGGTATTTCTAGTTCTAGATCCCTGAGGAATCACCACACTGACTTCCACAATGGTTGAACTAGTTTACAGTCCCACCAACAGTGTGAAAGTGTTCCTATTTCTCCACATCCTCTCCAGCACCTGTTGTTTCCTGACTTTTTAATGATCGCCATTCTAACAGGTGTGAGATGGTATCTCATTGTGGTTTTGATTTGCATTTCTCTGATGGCCAGTGATGATGAGCATTTTTTCATGTGTCTTTTGGCTGCATAAATGTCTTCTTTTGAGAAGTGTCTGTTCATATTCTTCACCCACTTTTTGATGGGGTTGTTTAGTTGATTCATGTTTTCTCATGGAAAAAAACATGTTGATAATTCAGAACTTTTCACTCTAAGTAAATGTTTACTACATATGTTTATAATGTACATTTCATAAAATCCTAATTGTATCACTCAATACAGAAATCTAATTCCTTGTCTTATATCCTCCAAAATATTGATATAAATAAGAACCATATACATTGAAATCTTAAAATTCCTAAGTGTTACAACTCCAATCGAGAGGTAACTTCAGTGAAAATACATTTTATAAACCTCATGACACACATCATTGTACAATGATCCCATTTTTTGTAAGGCTCTAACCCTCATTCTGATGCCCAAATCATCTTTTCTTGTTTCCCCAACATGTCCGTGGATACTACAAATATGATGATGTCATTGCTCTGTTTAAATTCCATCAGGGGTTCTCTGTGGGCTGCGGAGAATAGTCAGAGCTCTTTGTTTACCTTCATAATCGTACTTCTGTTTCTCTATCTAGCCAGATTAACCTATTATTCCTTTCTCTCGATTATTATATCAGTAGTAATTGACTCTTATCCAGTTACCCAAATCATGATGCTTCATGCCTCTTCCCATTTACTGAAGCTGTTTTCTCTCCCAAGAATTCCCTCCTTTAAATATCATTAGACTTTCTCCACTTTCTTTCTGCCAAACTTGTCAGATTATTGTTTATCAGTCCCTAGATTCTCACCCCCAAGAGAAGGTTAATCATATCTAGGTATATGTGTACACTGTGCTACTTGCGTTTCTTGCCCATGATTCTATGTTGTATTTGTAACTAATGCAATTTGCTGATTTCTCTATCTCATCAAACAGGCTGTGTGCATCGCAAAATCAAGTACTACATCACCAACATTTAATCATGTTGAGTCCACACAGCGCATTCCAAATAAATGTTTGCTCAAAGTGTAAAAGAGCAAAACTGGGGAACCAGAGAACCACACAGGAACTTGAGCACAAGAACCAAGCAGGAACTCTGTTCTTGTGGAAACAGAATCTATGATCAGAGATTGAACCAATGAGAATGACTTACTGTTAGGGGATGTGCACGTCTCTGAGCACCAAAGCATTGGAAGCCAGGCTACCAGTCATTTAATATCAACTATTTCATTTTTGTGCTTTCCAGACTTCAGTCAATGGCATATTCTTTAATGCCTTTTGCTGTTTTTGCCTAATTTGTATACATAATGTTTACTTAATATCTTTGTTTAAATTGACTCACATTTTACTCACTAAATTTATTTTAATGAAAATGCTGCATCATTACTATAAATAGAAAATTCAGTGTTATGCTCCAAATTCACAAATTACACTTAAAAATAAATGTAAAAGGAATTTGGCTTTGGCTAATGGCACAGTAGGTAATTAGGACAAATCCTCCACTAGAAACAACAAAAGAAGCTAAACAAGATATTTTAAAAAGTTTGTTTCAATGTACTGGAGACCTACCAAGGCAAGGAAGAATTTCTTTAGAATTTAATAAGAATTTAAAAGCAAGATCTGGGAGAATATAGGAAACCAGAGGGTGGAGTTTCACACTTTAGAGTCACTTTTTTCCTACAGGTACTTGTTCTGTGATTCTTAGGAATCAATCAGAGCTTTCAAAATATTTGCATGTCTAAAGAGGAAAAAAAATTAATTTCAGGGCTCAAAAGAGAGAGAGGCTAGTAAAACTGCAGGCTTTTATAACTGAAATCTCTGCCCCTAGAGAAACGGCACAGTTCTGATCATTTTAAAGCGTAAAATTTTGTCTGGCCATGGTACTTTCTTCTCTTGTCTGTATTTGTTCATCCTCATCTAAGCCTCATCCACCTCCAGAAAAGACTCCCACTTTCCATTTTTCTCACATTATACCCGCAGTGCCTGTGTGTAACTTGTTAAGTGGCAGTCCTTCACTAAAGATAGTTTAGCATTGCAGTGGTCATGTTAGGGAAGTTTTGATTCTAACAAAGTTTTATGGCTCTGCAGAGCTCTAGGACAAAAGGGAAACAATGATCTATTGTACAATGATCAGCCTTTTGAGTTGTTATGAAATCCGTCATGATGTGTGCACTCTGGAAATATCTCACCTAGATAAATAGATCCTAAGGAGACTCAGCTGTGTTTTGTGAGACAGCTAAGTGAGGGGAGTCCATTGAGGTTTCCATAGGTAAAAGAGGGCTAACCTCCTCAGGCAAGGACATAAGTGTTGTTTTTCTGGCACAGAAGACTTGGTAGAACTTAAACAGTTCAGTATCCCCAGCTATAACAGAAACTGTCTAAACGTCCTATTTCAATTTTTAGGATCCCATTTCCTCCCAATCAATGCCCTGACTTTAATAGAGGGCACCTGGAGAGGTCAATTCAATTTGTCTTGTAATTAAGCCACTTGCAGGATGGAACTCTGGATTTAGTTTTCAGAAATCTTGACCCTATAACTGTAGTAAACAATGACGTTCTTTCAGGGAAGATATAGAAACTTTCTAATAGCTTATGCAGAACTTAACTTGGGGATTTCAAGCCCTGAGTTCATCAATTTATTTCTCCATTTTTTCCAGCACTGTTAGAAGCAACCAGCCAATTCCATTGAATTACTTAGTTCAACTAAAATGTTGTAAGGTAGCAAATACATAGTCACCCAGAACCTCGCCTGCTATAGATATTTGACTAGGAGTATCCAATAGCAATCAATACTTTCCTTATCTCCGCCGGGCGCGGTGGCTCACGCCTGTAATCCTTGGGAGGCCGAGGCTGGCAGATCAAGAGGTCAGGAGATCGAGACCATCCTGGCTAACACAGTGAAACCCAGTCTCTACTAAAAATACAAAAAAAAAAAAAAAAATAGCCAGGCGTGGTGGCGGGTGCCTGTAGTTCCAGCTACTGGGGAGGCTGAGGCAGGAGAATGGCGTGAACCCGGGAGGCGGAGCTTGCAGTGAGCCGAGATCGCGCTACTGCACTCCGGCCCAGGCAACAGAGCGAGACTCCGTCTCAAAAAAAAAAAAAAAAAAAAAAAAAAAATCAAAATACTTTCCTTATCTCTATTGCCACATCATGCCATGAACTATCAGTGCTCTCTTTACTACTGAAAATAGAGCCTTAAGTGCCTTTAAATCTAATCAGATTTGGTCTACTCAATTCCAGAAAACCCAGAGTCAATTCATAACGCTCATCATTCAGCTTCTGTTCCTCTAATATACCAAAATTTGTGTCAGTCAGAGTTCAACCAAAGAAGCAGAACCAGTGGAAATTATGTAAGAAAAGATTTATTGTAAAGAATTGGCTTTTGAGATTTTCGAGGCTGGCTAGGCAAGTCCAAAAACCATGGTACACTCGGTCAGAAACGGACAGC
This sequence comes from Gorilla gorilla gorilla, assembly GCF_029281585.2. NCBI lineage: Eukaryota > Metazoa > Chordata > Mammalia > Primates > Hominidae > Gorilla > Gorilla gorilla. The sequence goes on along the minus strand of NC_073227.2, from coordinate 44,450,719 downwards.
TGCAATTCTTGGGCACATGCTGAAGTTGCTGTCCATAGGTGGAATTTCTTCTTCAAGGAAGCCTCAGTTCTGCTTTTAAAGACCTTTCAACAGATTGAATTGGGCTCACTCATATTATCTAGAATACTCTATCTTACTTAAAATCAATTGGTTATAACTTTAATCACTTATATAAAATACCATCAGAGCAATACCTAGATTCCTATTTGATGAGTAATGGAATTGTAGCCTAGCCAAGCTGACGTATTAAAAGATGATCACGCCAGGCGTGGTGGCTCACGCCTGTAATCCCAGCACTTTGGGAGGCCAAGGCGGGTGGATCACCTGAGGTCGGGAGTCTGAGACCAGCCTGACCAACATGGAGAAACCCCATCTCTATTAAGAATACAAAATTAGCCTGGTATGGTGGCGCATGCTTGTAATCCCAGCGACTCGGGAGGCTGAGGCAAGAGAATTACTTGAACCCAGGAGGCGGAGGTTGCAGTGAGCAGAGATTGTGCCATTGCACTCCAACCTGGGCAACAAGAGTGAAACACCGTCTCAAAAAAAAAAAAAAAAAACAGATGATCACATGCTTCTATATGTTGTTTAATATTTAACAGGAATTATTTTTGAAATTTAAAAATAATAAAATACATGATTGAAAGTTTTTTCAGTGAAATGGAAGGGGATGTGTTTTGAAGGTTGTTTTCTTCTTTGTACTTCACTTAGGCAACCACATCCTTGGGATCCATTTCCCTTCCCTCATTGACCTTCCTTCAGACTTGGCCCACACTCCCTGTGTTTGAACTATCAAAGACTGGTGACATAGAACATATGATAGTTCTTGGATGGTAGTCCAAATGAATACAGCTTCCAAAGATAGTTTTCTTTCCCTGAAATGATAGATTACATCCTATGAGAATTTTACTTTTAAGTCTCAGGAGCTCTGTCATCTCTTATTACATCAAAGCTACCAGTTATTCTTTATAACAGACTAAATTCTGAACTTCAGACGAATAAAAATGCACAGTGACTATTAATCAATTTTAAAAGTCACATTAACTTGAAAAAATAAAGAGGAGACACTTTGCCATAGTGTCTATAACAGCACAAGGAGAATCCAACCCCACAGAGTTTGATATTCAGTCTCTTGGCTGGCATGGGCTATTTTCACAGCAGATTCAATTATGTTAAAGACAAAATATGACATTCTTTTAACACATTTTATATCAATTCATTTTGTTCTGTAATCTAGTTTGGTCTCTGTCATGTTCTAAACAGTTCAGCAGAAAGATGTTACAAACCACTATCCCCATTTACACTGATTCATTTTCCGGGAAATCTCCATGCTGTCTCTTTTCATTAGAAAAGAGATGACTAACTATTCAACCAGCAATTTTTAGTGCCCTTGGCAACAAAACAGGGTGACTTCTTTTTAATAAAGTCCCGTGGAAAAGTCATCTGGGTTCTGAAAACATTTATCTCAATTAATTTTTTTAAAGAAAGAAAAAAATAATGTCATCTCCTATTTAAAACACACTAGACAGAAACCTGTTAAAATATGATGAGAACAAAATCACATTTATAAGTGATTTAAAAATAGAAGAAAGATGCTGCATAGAAAGTAACATAGAGAACCCACTTATTTGTTACACATGAATTATTTAACAGATAACATTTTTCTCCTTATCTCAACTTTTCAGAGTATTCCTCTAATTTGTCTTTTATCATCTTCATCAGGAACGGAATGAGAGAGAAAAAAAAAAAAAGAACTGAATGAGAAAGTTGTCCCTAAATAGAGTTGGTTCCAAAGAATTACTGGTTTATAAGGAAAGTGTTTCATACATGTGACCTCTAAGCAGTTGTGGAATAAAATTGTTTATAGTCAGTTGAAGTATTTGTCTTTTCAGTTTGAAAGACTTCGGTGGCCTTTCCCACCCAAGAAATAGACTGATGATATCTGAGCTGGTGTCAGTAAAGAGATATTATATTTGTCTCTCTGAAACAGAAGATTCCCAAATTGGGTGGGGTGAACCAGGATGTTTATGTAATTCTTTACCATTAAGACATCTTTTCTTTAAATTGTCTTAATCATTTAATCTTCACAATTATCTCATAAACTAGGAGCTATTGCCTCTGTTTTTAAAAAGAAGAACTTGAATCTGAAAAATTGAGTTCCTTTCCCAACTTCACAAAGCATTTAGCTGACTCTGAATCCCATTGATCTTTCTATTAGAATACCGATGTATCTTAGGCTACGCTTCCTTCCAGGGAGATAAGAGTCTGTATGTTTCATATAGGCTCAAAGATTTTAACAGTCTGAAGGAAATTCATTTTATAGAAAAATAGAGGCCCAGAAAGATAAATTAACATATTAATAAAAACTACCAAATAATGGTAGAATTAGGACTGGAACTTCATCTTCTGATTTTCACAGCAGTGCTCTTACCACTAAACAAAACAACTTTACGTCTTATGATTTTATTGTTCATAGATAGTCCTGCTATATTACCCAGAAGGCAGAAGGTAGAGTCAAAGTTATCAATTTGGAAGGGACTTCCAAGTAAACCAGTGAAATTGATCCAACTTGTAAAATAGTCTGAGCCAATATGGCCCCTCAAAATTACTGGCTTCATTTTAGTATCATAGCAGCCAATCTTCACAGGCAAGTGAGCACTAAGGACTCTCTTCTAGACACCTACTGCCAGGTATCAAAGCAATCATTAGAGTGAATTCCATACACATACGAATGTCTTTAACAAACAGGAGTTAAGCAAGTCATGCAACTTGTTCCCTAAGCTCAATGAAATCCCAGCTCTCTGTCATTTAAAATGATTTGATCATGCTTTGCACAAAATCTTTCCTAGACACAAAAGTGACAATATGCTAAAAACAGAAATCTGCTTATCTACTTGTAAGCAACAGACAACCAGATTCTTTCAAATTAGTGACTGAGTGTGAGACTCCTTGGGAGTAAAAACCCAGGAACCACCAGAAACATAGATTGCAGGGCTTAGGGTTCCTGTAATGAACAGTGTCTCTACAGTATTTCTAGTCAAGTCACAATCTTGTTCACTACTCATTTTATCAATAGAGTTTTTTTGCAACATAAGTTTTCCTAGTTAAATATCCTCCAATGTTGATAAGAGATAAATAAAACTGAAGCCCTGTTGTAGTCATTTCTGATGTATGAGCAGGGTCTTTCAAATAGTATCTAGGTAGCCTGTAGAGTATGTTACTTGTGATGGTAATTAACCATATCTCCTGAGAGAGAATTAACACATACATCACAATGTCTCTAATGAAATATTTCAAAGTAAACTACATAGCAAAGGGATAAAACATTATTCTAGGTGGAAACATACATACTCTGATTTGTGAAATCCAATACGTTGCCCCCATCTGAGTCTTTCTGTATTGCTTTTCCTCGCCCTCCTAAAAATTATTCTCAGAAAGTTCTACAGTCTAAATTTTCAGACATGCAAAAATCTGTTCAAAATGTGTTTAAAATTATTTTTAAAGATTTATTTAGTCATACAGCATTCATTTATTATCATTCTAATAAAAACTTACGTGGGAGTCTAAACTATGACGGCAATCCATGTGGCAATATATCATTTGTTATAAAAAGACTGCTTACATTAAATAGTTATCACTTTATTCACCGTTATCATTAGACTTTATAGAAGAAGGCAGTACTGATGAGGCTGGGTTATTTTTAACATTGCAGACACAGTGTAAAAATCAGCAGCTGGGAACTTGGGAGGCAGGTTGGATCCCAGAGCTACTTATAATCAGGATTCCTTAGATGAGGGCCATGAATTCATATATTTATGTAGCTGATTTCAATATGTAACCCAAGTATGGAGACTACTATTAAAAATATTTCTGCTTCTTGGATAATTTTCCCTAGATGCCAGTATCTTAAATACAAGTATAAGAAAAAAGTTGTTCAATACACACTGATAATGCTGTCAGAGCCCCTTTATTTGTTTCATTTCAGAATAGAAACATTTTTACACCAACAGAAGGAAACAATTGACAATAAATAAATGCACCATGTAAAATGAATTACATAGATTTAACCAAAGAGTTAGTAAGAGGTCCTAACTGGTTGTATTCTGAACACGAGTGTTTTATTTGAACTACAGAGTGTTTTGTCTTAGTTTTTAAGTTAAAATAGTTGTAAACATTTCGGGGTAACACACAAAGTATGTACTTCCACTTTCCTTTGAACAGAACTTGACATAATTCCACCAGGTCCACTATCTCAAATGGCAACAGCAGATATGTCTGAGCTGCAGCTGTCCCACTGAGAATGGCATATTCATGCCATATTCCTAGAGTTTCTAGTCCTTCCCAAGCCTATGTTCAGTGCTGCCCATGGGGGTTTGATTTTATGACCTCTGAGTTCATGAATCACAGACATACAATCAATTAGCTAATTCATAATATGAAGCTATTGGGGCTATGCATAGCAACATATTAAAGTCTCAGAAGCATAATCATCAGAGAAAAATAAAACTACCTGCAAATGAGTATATAATGATAGCATTTATGCAAATTTTAGAACAAAAAAAGCAATCTTTTACTTTTTAAAAATATATAACTGTTGTATTGTTTGTAGATATAGGCATAAGTAATAAAAAATTTAAAAAGTGGAAAAAACACACACTAGTGGCAGGATCATAAATGTTTCCAGTTAGAGAGAAAGAGGATATAGAAAAGTGACCGCATTCTATTGCTATCTGTTTATTCTCTTTAAAAGATAGAGACAGAAAGGGAGAGAATCAAACAAATGCAATAAAATGCTATCATTTGATAAATCTAGGAGAGAGTATTTTTCATTACATTTTCTGTAATGTTCTGTATATTTGAAATATTTAATAGTTACAATTAAAGTATATAGAGTTATAATTCTAGAATAAATTCATTCTTTTTCACTAAAAAAAAAGTAAAATCCATTTCCAGTGGTGAGCAAACAAGTGTCAAGATCCCTTCTGTTTCCAAGCAGGTACTGTGCCATCACAGAGTCTGTCTGTGGTCTGTGTCCCTGTCATTTGTGACCCAAGCTAAGTTGTGCTGAAAGATGTATTTTTTTCCTATTCTGGAGTATTTTGTGAAGTTTTCATTTGGAAACTCAAATCAAAAGTGCATGCTCCAGAGAAGACATCAACTCATAAGCCTCATCTATTTTTAGCTTTTATCAACACCAGAATTTTGGTCGATTAACATAATGGATATTAGAAATGACTAGCTATAGTGGGTTGTTCTGTTTCTGGAAGGAATAATGAGCTTGTGGATTTTAGGTTGCTGATGAACTAAGACGTTATGTGTTTTACTAAATAATAATGAATTACAACTTTTAGTTGTTAGTCTGGCATGTAAGGAACTTAGAGGTCACCACTCTGTCATAACAACAAGTGAAAAAGCTGAAAAATCTGAAAAATCGTCCGTTCTTCTTAAATCCATATGAGAAGTGAGGTCACAGGGAAAATCACTGTCCCCAAAATAAGAGAGACAGAAAGGCAAATACAGAGACTCACAAGCTACTGGAGCAGAAACCTGAGTGGGAATCAGTACTAAAGTAGGAAAACTTAAAATGTAATTGACTAATGGGAAGCTAAGAATGGGCAAGACTGGGAGTAAATACTCCAGCAAGGTCCCATCGTAGGGGAAAGTATTAGGCCATTTTCGCACTGCTGATAAAGACATACCCAAGACTGGGTAATTTACAAAAAAGAAGAGGTTTATTGGACTCACAGTTCCACGTGTCTGGAGAGGCCTCACAATCATGGTGGAAGGTGAAAGGCACATCTCACATGGTGGCAGACAAGGGAAGAGAGCTTGTGCAGGGGAACTCCCCTTTTTAAAAACCATCAGATCTTGTGAAACTTATTCGCTATCATGAGAACAGCATGGGAAACACCTGCCCCTATGATTCAATTACCTCCCACTGGGTCTCGCCCACAACACGTGGGAATTCGAGATGAGATTTGGGTGAGGGCACAGCCAAACCATATCAGATACCCCCACACTTTTCTGGCTTTACCTACAGGAGATGAAGTAGATTCACCCAGTAAACATTAGAGAGAAGTCTCCAGCTTCCAACGGGGAAAGAATTCTGTTTTTTACAAAGCCTGCCCCCTAGAGAAACTATTTTATCAGATCCTGATCTGAAGGGGTTTTATAGGAGCCTAACATATTTGGGAAAGGGAAAACCCCAACCCTAACCCTCTCTAGTTTTTCATATGGGGGATGAAAAATACTTGACTCCATCACCCTGTAGCCATCCCATACTGGTCGATAAAACTGAGAGACACCTGTGAAGTTCACAGTCCAGGGACACAAGCTCACTAAAAGACTTGAGACATAATCACAGGACTCTAGAATGCTAGCTAACCCTCCACACCTTACCAGCACATCACTAAAGGCCTATTTACTAGAGTTCCTTTTACCCACTACATCATGTCCAGCTTTCAACAAGAAATTACAATGCATACTCATAAAAAAGCATGAAATCATGTCCTTTGCAGCAACATGGATGCAGCTAGAGGCCATTATCCCAAGCAAATTAATGCAAGAATAGAAAACCAAATACCACATGTTCTCTCTTATAAGTGAGAGCTAAACTTTGAGTACACAGAGAACAATAAACATCAGGGACTACTTGAGTGTGGAGGGTAGGAGAAGAATGAGGGACAAAAAACTACCTATCAAGTGCTATGCTTACAACATGAGTGATAAAATCATTTGTATACCAAACCTCAGTGACACACAGCTTACCCATGTAACAAGCTTGCACATGTACCCTGCGAACCTAAAATAAAAAGGTGAAGAAAAGGAAAGTAAAAATGCCCTAATGCTAAAAAAAAAAATAATAATTACAAGGCGTACTAAAAGGCAAAAAACACAGTGTAAACAAGGAAGTCATCAGAACCACTCTCAGACATGGCTGCGATATTGGAATCATCACACTGGGAATTTAAAATGATAATGATTAATGTGCTAAGGTGTCTAATGGACAAAGTACACAACATGTAAGAAAAGATAGGTCAGGTAAAGAGAGAGATGGAAATGCTAAGAAAGAATCAAGAGGAAATGCTGGAGATCCAGAACACTTTAACAGAAGGAAGAATTATTTGATGGGTTCATTAGGAGACTGGACGTGGCTGAGGAAAGAATCTCTGAGCATGAGAATGTGTTAATAGAAAATTATAAAACCAAAATGTGAAGATAAAAATTATTGAATAAATGGAACAGAATATCGAATAACTATGAGGCAATGACAAAAGATGTAACATATGTGTAATGAGAATGCTAGAAAGAAGAGTCATGAACAGAAGAAACATTTGAAGTAATAACAACTGATAATTTCCCTCAAATTAATGTCAGACACCAAACCACAGATCCAGGAAGCACAGAGAAAACCAAGCAGGATAAATACCCAATAATTTGCACCTAGCCTGAAAATAAAAGGTCAAGAAAAATCTTGAAATGAATCAGAGGAAAAAAAAAACAACTTACCTATAGAGGAGCAAGATAAAAATTACACCTGACATCTCAAAAATCATGCAACCAAGAAGAGAATGGAGGGAAATATTTAAAGTGCTGAAAGAAAAGATACATCAACCTAGAATCCACTATCCTGCAAAGTTATCCTTGAAAGTCAAGGATAAATGAAGTCTTTCTCAGACAAACAAAACTGAGGGAATTTGTTAACAGTAGATCAGTCTTACAAGAAGTTATTTAGAGAGAAAAAACGTGATACAGCTCAGGAACTCAGATCTGCATGAAAAACGGAAGAGGATTAAAGAAGGAATAAGGGAAGATAAAATTTTGAGTTTTCTTATTCTCAATTGATCTAACAGATAACAATTTGTTTAAAATAATAATAGCAACGATGTATTTGATTATTATAGCTTACGCATTAGTGAAATAAATGACATCAATGATACAAGGGATGGGAGGGAGGAATTAGGAATATTTTGTTATTATAAAATACTTGCACCACATACAAAGTAAAATAATTTTATTAGAAAATAATAATGAATTACTCTTACTGCTCTTGTTCAACCTCTTCCCTCTGCTCAGAATGTCTTCCCAGCCTCTGGTCTAAATGGAAAACATCTCCTCTTCCCTTAAAACCCTAAGAAACATTACCTCTTCTATAAAATTTTTCCTGGTCTTCCTTCCCAGCCATCTATTATGTGGAAATACTTTGATTTCTTTCTTTCCATTGATTTTTCCACATTGTATGTAGATGTCTACATTAGTGCATATTTCTCTGTGTTGTATTTTTCTGTTAGGAATAAGGTTTACATATTACTAACCTTTATACCCCAAGACTTTAGAAAACTGTAAAGTCACACATATAGAAGTTATTATTCATATACTGCTAAGACTGCACTAGGGTTTCTTGAGTGTATCTCTTTGGGACAGCCCCCACTTATATTTTCCTATGAAATGCTAGACACAAAAGAGAAGCTCAAAGTCCAATTGCCTGAAGAAAAGTGCTGCGATGATGACTTTTGTCACCAGAGGGCATCACTGGCTCAGCAGCTGCTTCTCTAATGCTAAGACATTTTAAAACTTTGTATTTAAGGTTCCTTGACTAAGTCAAAAAAGTATTTATTTAACACATACCTTGTGCCAAGAAATGTTCTAGGTCTTGGGAAATACAGCAATAAATAAAAGTGACAAGGTTTCTCTCTTTGATCTTGTTTAGATTTCACTCAAAACTGATGGTTGGAAACAGCCTAAATTCTGTCAGTCTTGAGAATCTAAACTTGCCTAGATTTTGTTTCCAGTGTGGGAAACCGGGTTAGTTTTGAGTTCTCCTTTGGTCACTCAGTCAATAAATACTTACTGAAAGCCTACTATGTGCTATATTTGGATTGAGTATTTGATAGACATGACAAGGTGGCCTTAGCTTTCATGGAAGTTACAATATAGTAGAGAACACAAAAATTAATTTTAAAATGTCCATTTGTGGCCAGTGATAAAAACGTAAATAAATTACAAGGTGACTTGTACAAGAGGGTAAGCCCATTGTTTTTTAGAGTTTAGGGAAAGCTTTTTTGAGGAAAGAGAACGTAACTCCACCACCACCACCAAGACGAAGGATGAGCAGAAATAACTTGGGGAAGAATTTCTATGAGGATGTTCTAGAGAGAAGTAACTAGAAAGATTCTAATAAAATATGGCATGATGCCAGAATGAGGGAAGAACTGTCTAGTCACAAAGAGAGTTTGGCATAGCATAGTAGCTACATAGGAAGCTGTACTAACTTTTCTTTGTGATGATCTGGGATATGCCTGCTAATCTGGCACTTTACCTAATGTCATCTCAGCCATACAACAGCCTCACGACACATCTAGAGCCGTAAGAGTTTGGGACAAGACTTGAGGGTGTCACTGAATGAAATACGGTAAATCTCATTGAGTTTAAATAGAAGACTAGCTTCTATAGTAACAAGATATGGAATAAACAGCCAATAAAATAAAGAATGTACAAAAATTTACAACAAAAAATGCATTATAACACCAGATAATTCAAATTAGTTCCACTTTAAGTAAGAATAGTCATTAATCATCTCAAAGGTACTGGAAATTAAGGATAAGGCCCACAAGAAACCAAAGTACTCTCATGTATTTGAAGAATGAGACATGAAATTTTAGGTATATTTAGCTAGCTTCAAGAATGAAAAAAATAAATTTGTTACATTTTTGCTTTTTTTAAAAAACAATACACCCAAGAGATCACCCTCTTCCAAACAGGGAAATCTCTGTTCTAAATAAAATACATTATTAAACTTGCATGTTTTTTTCTCATTGACTTCCTTGGGAAGTGATTTGAGAACTAGATGAAGTGAGAAGAAAAATTAAAAGGAAATATAAGAAGAAAGAATTTAAGAAAGCTAGATAAGAAAATAAAATAATGTCAAAACAGAGATAAGGAGAATACAACAGTTGTACATATAATTAACTAGTAGAATTATTAACCATCTATTGAAGAGCTAGTAAGTGCCAAATACTGGATTAAAACATGAAAAGAAAATAATTACAACAATTTTTAAAAGTAATAATATTGTCTTCTTATCTCCAGAATATTCCAGATATCAGAAGGACAAGAAACATAAAACTAATTGTAATGCAACATGATGAATTCTATAATCCAGGAAAGTGTAATATAAGGTAGCTGTAAGGAGAGACTGAAATGAAGAGATACACTACTGTTACTTTTGTCTGTTTAGCATTTCTTTTCCTTTCTTTCTCTGGTGACCAAGCTAATATTTTCTGGGGCAAAACAATTTCATGTGGTTCTATGGAGCCAAAGACGAGATAAACAGGGCTTTTAAGAGCTCTTGTGACAGTAATTAGTTCAATGATGATCATGTTATCCAAGCCGTACTAATTTGCTTTTTTGTGAACTTTTCTTCAATTGCTATCTTAAAGACTATTTTTCCACAGAGGTTTTAAGTTCGAAAGATATGAGTATAGGGCTTGATGATGAGAGGGACAGGATGTGAAGGAGCTCCAGGATCTAGCCATTACTGAAATCTACCATACTCTGTAACTTGCAAGAAATTTAGTGTGAAGTATTCTTACCCTACTTCCAAGTGAAAATAATTCTTACTTATACAGAATATATTAGAATCTATTCTTGTTACTTGCATTTAAAAAAATCTTGAATTTCAAACTTGAAAATGTTTTTAAAGATAATAAAGTCATAATTTCTGCATTAATAGGCCATTGAATCCTGATATTTTGCATTGTTCATTAAGCAAATCTAAAATAGTTCAAAAATATAAAAAAGCAAAGCAAGTTTATGAGATATTAGACTACGAGACTTCTGGGATTACACAAAAAACACATGGCTTATGTCGGATTCTGAGGTCATGAATTTCTCATGCAGATAAAAATACATATAGGAAATGAGGTGGATTAGTGAGTGAGTGCAGAGAAAGAGTCTAATTTAAAACTCATTATAAAATTTACCTACTAACAATGTAGGACGCTACACATGCAGTTATAAATATATCTTAACAGGCTACAAAATGAAACAGAATTTTTGAAGTGTTTAGCTCCAAGCATAAAGCTGCTGGAGTTGACAAGTTCATTTTTAATATTTGATTTGAAAATCTTGGGCACAGCAGTAACAACTTAAGATGCAAATTAAATTTTTCAGGAAACAGGAGAGACAGACATTTTAATTGCATTTCCCATGAATAAAATGTTATGAAGTACCCCACTGGAAGGGAAGCAGCTTTGTTTCACAGTCTAAATTTCATTTTGGATGGTTTGGGAGGAAGTCTTAATTTTACTCCCTTTTTTCCTTATTTTCTTCTCCAGTTTGTATTAAGAATCCTCCTATACCCTGATGTCTTAGGATGTTGTCAGAAGAACTACCAGGACACAAGCTTTATTTTAAACCGAGTTAGTTACAAATGAGACCAAGTGAATGGGCTACATGTGACCTAGGATTAGAGGTGAATGCCTTGGAAAGGCAGTTCCCTCCAGATCTACCTGCCCAGCTAACAATGATCTTGGGTTTGCATTTCAACACAATCTGCAATTTTTTTTGCTTTCAGAGATATCAGTGAGCCTAAACTAAAAATTAAGTCCCTTGTTCCTTGACCAACCAAGAGTAACCTGCCTTTTCTCCAGATATACACATGTAGCTTCATGTTCAACTCTTAAGACAAACTATATGGTCTGAATGTTTGTCTCCTCTCAAAATGCATATGTGGAACTCCTAATCCCTAAGATGATGGTAATAGGAGGTGGAGCTTTTGGGAGGTGATTAAGTCATGAGGGTGGAGTCCACATGAATGAGATTATTGCCTTTATACAAGAGGGCCTTGAGAGGTCCTTTGCCCCTTCCAACATGTGAGGTTACAGTGAGAAAATGGCCATCTAGGAACCAGAAAGTGTGCCCTCTCTAGACACTGAATCTGCTGGCACCTAGATCTTGGACTTTCCAGGCTCCAGAACTGTGAGAAATAAATTTCTGTTGTTTATAAGATATCTAGTCTATTTTATTATAGCCGCCTGAACAGATAAAAATGCTATTACTAACTCTATTAGTGCTGTAATGACTTACTCTATTCTCTCCCTGATATATTCAGAGGCTCACTCATGGGAGACTGCCAATTGATGTTCAATACTTTCCCCATAACACAGTAAACATAGAGATACATAAGGGCTTGCGAAGAAAAGAGCAGTAGAAGAAAAAAATGACCTTAGGAATTACATTTTCAAAGGCAATAAATTGTCATGTTCCTGTTATTGATTGACAGTGATCAGATTGCAGACTTCAGGACCCAAAGCAATATCAAGAGAGGAAGTTACAGGATCAGAGGTGAGAGCATGTGGCTTTAGCTCAGGACCTGAGACTGCTGTGTGACACTTGTGTAAAGTCAGTTCAAGCCCATGCTGAGCTGGTCATCACAGTGGCAGCTGGGATAAGAGACAGGTGAGGCTGAGAGGCTCTGGCATGGTGCATAAGAGGTGTCTAATACACAGGGATTGATAGAAAATTTAGTTCCAAATTTGGATACAACCACTGACCAGTGCAGAGAGTTTACACATGCATTTTGTGTATTAACTCCATTTCTTTTGGATATTTCCAAAACTTATTCAAATTTTTTTCTTGAAAAACAAGACTCTGCAATGTTAACCAAATGTATAACCAAAAAGAAAAGGTGCTATTGATCATACTGCACTATATAAAATATATGAAGGGAAGGCAAGATTCATTGTCACATATGATAGAGAAAATTTTACATTTTGACATGTTTGAGATAGTTGGAATCTCTCCAATACAAATCTGGTATCAGGGGCTTCTTTTCCCTCTCATGATCGAAGACATTTAGTATATTGAAAATATCTTTCAGCTTTATTTTTATATCTATTTGATATAATTGTAACTCAATGATTACTTCACAATTTTTTAAATGTTCATAATGAAGTTTTTATTGTGTATTTATAACTGTATGTAGAGTATATATGTACATATCTATAATTTATGTATATAGATAACATATATATGCAGATATATATGCATGTGTATGTTATGTTTATGTATGTTATCTATATACATAAATTATAGACATACTATGTAATGCATATATGTGTTATTTATATACATAAGTTATAGATATATACAGATATATACATGCCAAGAGAAAGGGAAAAAGAGCAAAAAAGTATGTAAACTTTATAATTTGCTACTCTGAGGAAATCATGAAGCTGATGTTTGTATCATTTATTCTAATTGGTCTAATGCATATCTTAACATATTATATTAAACAGAAAGTCAATTGCACTTCACTCATGACACTGTCCTCATTAACAATGATCCAAAGAAGAAATTATACTTCAATTTAGTTTACAGCTATTCTTGGGAAATGTAAACTATTACTCTGGAATTTTTGCATATTTAAATATTTATGATTGGTTTATACATATTTATACTTTAATAATTCTGTATATTAAAAGTAAATGAAAACTGCTCTCAATGTGTAGTGGAATTGAGTAAATAGATGACAGATGGTAGGTGCCAGGTATGACTGGCATCTATAAAAAAGGGAAATTTGAACACAGACACAAACACAGTAAGAACACCATGTGAGCCTGAAGGTAGAAATCGAGATGACACATCTACAAACCCAAGAACTTCAAAGGTTGCCAGCAAACTACCAGAAGCTAAGAGGAAGTCATGAAACAGATTCTCCTCACTGACATCAGAAGGAACCAACCCTGCCAATGCTTGATCTTGGACTTCTAGCCTCCAGAACTATGAGACAATACATTGTTGTTTAAGACACTCAGCTTGGAGTACTTTGTTATGTCAGCCCTAGCAAGCTAATGACTTGGTTACAAAGAGTGCAGAATGGAAAGAGAGAGAAAAAAGAATAACTTTAAAGTAGAGAAAATTTACAATTATCTCAGCCAGATGATCAAGGTAACATCAACAGTGATGAGTCATAATGATAGGAACCTTTGGCATGATGTGATGACAAAGGCACTTTACCTCTGTGGTCTTCCTTGCAAAACCCCTAGCCCCAGTCTGGTCATGAAAGAAAGTATCAGGCAAATCCCAACTAAGCAACATTCTACAAAATGCTGACCAATGCTCCCCCAAACTGTCAAGGTCATCTAAATCAAGGAAAGTCTAAGGAACTGTCACAGCCAAGAGGAGCAAAGGAGACATGATGACTAAATAGAATGTGGAATTTTGAAAGGGATTAAGGAATAGAACATTGGCTTAAAAGGAAGAAAATCTAAAAAAACATTATGAACTTGAGTTAACAATAATGTGTCAATATTGGTAAGTTAATCATAACAGATGTATAATATTAACATAAGTTACTAATAATAGGGAATATGGGTATGGAATATATGGAAATTCTCTGTACTATCTAGTACATTTTTATGTAAATCTAAAACTTAGTTCTAAAATGAAAAGCTAATTTAAAAAATAAATGAAAATTTGATCAACTATATGTTTTGTGATGTATTTAGAGTACATAAGACAAACAACTGTGAAATACAGATATATTTAACATAAAATGCAGTTTGCAGTAACCCCCATGTGCTCATAAAAGTTAATGTATACATTAAATAAAAAATAATATGATCATAAGTTATTTATATAAATAATGTAGTTCAGTGAGGCAGAATATAAATTTCAAACATGATCTACAACACTTTTTTAACCTTTTAAAAGTATAATTAATAAATTATTTTCCCCTATTAGGTTGCTAGGAATCATAATACTTTTTGACATATTATCCTTAGACAGTTACATAAACAACCTGTGGTTCATTTATTTTTAGTGAAACAATAATTTTTGGTTCTACAATAATGACTTAAAGGAAAGTAAAGGAACAGACTGAAATATTTATCGGTAGATTTTATCTTCTGTATTATGTGCAAAATCAAATGTGTCTGGGGATTTGTACAGAATTGTTCTGTCATTCTTCGCCTTGTCAATTTCAGGCCACTGCTTCTTAACATCAACACAAGACAAGATAGACCATTTACAAAAACATCTGAGGCACTAAGATACCAACTCATGTATGGTATATTAACTTTCCCAATAGAATAACACTTCTTAAGAAGACATTAGAATGTTATTACTGAGAATTCTGTATCTCGGAATAATTAATGAATGTCTTGCTTTCTATTTGACTAATGATTAGCATTTATCATTTCTTCGGGAATCAACACAGTTTTATCTGGTGGAGAACTGTCAGTCTGAGAGTCTTCAAATCAGTGATTATTATAGAAAGTAGACCTTACACAACTGTAGGAAACACAGTTCCAGATGAGGGATTGAATCAGAGATTGAGTCACCAAGCAGTCAATTAGAGAAGCCATGTCCTTCCAGCTAGAGATATGAAGGGGAGTTTGTGGAGAAACCTATGAAAAGCTATTGCTTCTGAGTAGCTACTGCCTCAATTGGTCAGTAGGACCAGCAGTAGGAAGAATGACTGAACACAGAAGAGGCATCTCTGTGAACGTCTGTCACTGCATAGAGTTGGGAAAAGGCCTTTGGAGAATCATGGCCACTGCCTTATTTCTGCCTTCAAATTTCACAGAAGTACTTTTTACCAACTCTAATTTGAAACCATACAGGGAAATGTAGCTCTTAGTATAATCAATTTAACCACAGTGGGTGTCATATGTTTACTCTGTCCTTCTAAAAATCAGATAAAGCTATGAAATGTGTGTGTGCTTGAAATATTTTAGTCTACACACATGCAGGACTTTGTTAGAACACTGCTTTGACCATTTGATTACCAGGGTATACCCTTTATTAGACAACTTACCATTTGTCTTTGACGGTTTGATTACCAGGGTATACCCTTTATTAGACAACTTAATGGACTTAGATAATGACATTTTAGTGAGGGTCCCATAAGTTGGGGTTTCACAGTGATGCTGCTGGTAAATGCTTTCTTGAGAAATGTAAGAAAGAAAATAAGAGATACTAATGGTACAGCTGTGATTACATCTATGTCTGGATGCAGTCATCAAATATATTATACCTAGAGACCAAATCTATTATGGAGTGAAATTCTGCTGCAAGAGATGGGGAGACAAAGCCAAACTGGTAGCCTGGGATTAGTGGGAGAGGGTCAAAGAATTCGCAGAACAAAAGGTGTGCAATAGGAGATAGCACAAATAGTATTTAAAAGCAAACATTAGGCCATTAAACTTCTGAGTCAGATGTCAGACAAGCCTGGGTCTGAGGCTCAGCTCCCTCACTTACTAGTCACTGGACCCTGATCAGTGATTCACTCCCTCTAAGCCTCACTCTTCTCATTCTATGCTTGTATAATCCTTGCCAGAAGAGAATCTGCTTCAAAATTTTATCATGAAGAATAATAATAATAACTGCCTATGAAAACTCAGCTGTACATAATGCCTGACACACATAAGTACTCCATAAATAGTTCCAGGAAGGCAGAGATTTTATCTATTTTGCTATCACTAGATCATCAGCTCCTGGCACTGCTTACCAGCCTCTCAGATAAATTAATTAATTGAGTAACTAATAGCAGCTGTTTGTATTGCTATTCTTGCATTTGTTGGTGTCATATACTGAAGTATACAGTATTAATAAGGAGATATATCATAATTGGTTTGTTTGTCTATCTCAACACCACATAAGCATGTGCTGCTTTCAAAATGTTTAAAGAAGAAAGATTTGCCATTGGGTTTCCAGTATAACAGGAGTCTGTACATTCTGAGTGTAGCCATGATAATCAGTCTTTTCTAACATCACCATTGCTCAACAGCATTTTTCCACATAAAATTCTTCACATGGATGCTTTTTTAAAGGCTGGTGGTGATCCCTTTTGATTTTTACTTCTGGCCTGAGGCACTGTAGGGTATTTTTGCTGAACAAAATGCTGTTATTTCCCAGAACTACTTTCTAACATTTGAAGTCATATGTCATGCTGTCTCCCTTTTTTTCTTCTCAGCTCCTAGGAGTAGCAAATGCCATTGTTGTTTCATGTAATCTTTGCAGTGTCCTGCATATAAAGTGGGGACCAAAATGTGCCATTTTAAAGGCTACAGCCATTTCTAAACTTCAGGGTAAATGCCAACATTCTCCCTTTGTACCTACTGGGGATGTTTGGGTGACCCTATTAGCCATGCAGATATAAGGCAGTGTAGAAATGAAAATGAATGTGCTTCAGACCAAGCTTTTGAGAATTCTGTTTAATCATTTAATCATGTAAAAGGCTGTATTTACTTTGCGTTGACTTAGTCTTTGCAGATATAATTATGTTGTTAGGATATATAAGTTTCATCTGGCTGAGTCAGGTAGGCAGAGTGAATAAAAAGCTGAGAAAGGATGAATTTGTCCCCAAAAAGAGAATTTGATTATATTCCAGTAATATGTATATATTTTTTGTTATACTATTGGAATATAGTTATTTTTAATAATATGGAAATAAGCCAGCAGCTTAGAAGACATGTCCAATGTCCAGAGAACTTGAATCAAAGAGAATATCCCAAAATAGAGAAAGTTATGAGATAGCCAGTTTTAACGTTTTCATTTTTACATTGTAATTCCCTTCCCTTTGAGAGAATACACTATACAGCCAGACTGTGTGGGCTTAAATCCTGAGTTAATCGCATATCAGAACTATGTCCTTGGGAAATTTATATGCCCTCTCAGTGCTTTAGAGTCTTATCTATAAAATGATATTTTCTCCTATAAAATGGAGAAAATAATACCTATATCCTAGGATTGGTAGGATAATTAAATGAATATATAAGTATACATAGTAGAAATGATATTGTTAAAGCAGTGTGGAGGTCATAGCAAGTACTGAATAGGTGATTGTTATTTTACCAACCATATTATTGTCCCCAAAGGTAAGTAAAATCTTAATCTCGAGAACATTGCAATAGCTGTGTTTAGGAACTTATGGCCATGCTTTGGGATGCTCAGGAATAAGATGTGGTCATGAGACGGCTGGAGATAACCTGTAAGGGCAGAAAACAGGTAATGTGGAAAACAGGATGGATTTCTAGGACTTGCCAGGAGGGATCACAGAAATCCTTGGGAAGAGAACTAGACTTCCAGCAATTATCCAGTACGGGGGCTTAGATTATTGGAGCGTGTCCATTAAAAGTACAGCTTGAGTATCCCTTATCTGAAATGCTTGGGACGACAAGTGTTTTTAATTTTTGATTTTTTGGGATTTTAAAATATTTATGTATACATAATGAGAGATCTTGGAAATGAAACCCAAGTCCGAACACAAAAATTCATTTATGTTTTATATAGTCATCTATATATCTTTATATATATATATATATATATTTACACATAGACTGAAGGTAATTTTATACAACATTTTAAATAATTTTGAGCATGAAACAAAGTTTGTGTATATTGAGCCATTAGAAATTGTCACTGCTTATTATAATACCCCCTGGAAATTCTTTCCTCATTGGCTTCCAGGATGCTACATTCTCCTAGTGTGGCTCCTGATTTTCTGGATGATTCTCAGTCCCTCAATGGCTCCTTATCTCAATGACTGCTGGTTGGCATATACTGGGCTTTATCTCTATTCTACCTATACTTCCTAGATGATTTTCTCTAGTCTTGTGGCTTTAAATACCATCTATATTTAAAAAGTCTCCCAAATGTATATCTTCATCTTGTACATCTACACTAAATTTCAGATCCACATGTACAGCTATCTGGTGACACCACAGATGTCTAAGAGCTATCTGCGGTTACTATGTTGAAAACATAGCTCTTGGTGTTCATTTCTCACCACCTTGCCCCGCCAAAGAAACAGCCTCACTCTTTTAGCAGCAGCTTCATTAGTCCAATTATACAACAAAACCTTGAGGTCATTTTCACTCATTTCCTCTTCTTTCATCCTAGATCCAATTTATTGACAAGCCTGGTTGATTCCAACATCAAGATATGATAGAACTACTTAATATTATTTCCAGTGCTAATACCCCAGAAAACCATCATATCTGGCTTGGATGAGTGCAATTGGCTCATAATTGGTATCTCCATTTTAACTTTTATTTCCCTAAATGTATTCTACATATAGCAGCCACTAGTGCTACTTAAAAAAAAAAAAAAAACCTATCATCTCTTCCAGCCTCCGGAACTGTGAGAAAACTTATCACATTTCTCTTGAAACTGTTTAATGACTTCTCTTTGCAGTTGAAATGCAAGACAAATCTTTCTCTGTAATTTATCGGGCCCTGCTACCTTTTTGACATTATTTTCAAATACTTGCTTCTCATTCACTTTGCATCAACCACATTGCCCCTCTAGCTGTTTCTCAAATAGTGCTCTGTACTCGTTCTTCCCATTTCCTGGACAATTCTTCATCTAGACATTCACAAGGCTAGTTCACTAATGCCCAACAGGCTATCAGCCAGGACACAGAAACTATATTAGGTATTTCAGTGGAGAAGCTTGGAAGTGGAATTGGTTAAGCAGGTACTGAAGGACAGGAACAGCCGACGGCAACATTAAGGCTAACATGACATAGTAAATGCAGGCAGCAGCTATGCTCCAACTGAGACAAACAAAGGGGACGGTTTTAGGTTATCAGAGCCTTGTCACTCAGAGGAGTGTCCACGGAGTTGTGACTCAGATATCTGATAGTGGGCTGGCCATCTGGCATTGGGAGCTTGGGAAACCAAAGGAGGAGTTCCATGAGATTTGGACTCATACCTCAGAGGAAAAAAAACTGAATGGTGTCTCTCCTCCCACCCCAAATCTATATATTGCAGCCTTAATCCTCAATGTGACTGTGTGTGGAGGTAGGATCTTTAAAGAGGCAGTTAAGGCTAAATATGATTATAGGAGTTGGGGGCCCTAATGCAATATGGCTGATGTCCTTACAAGAAGAGGAAGAGGCACCAGGGATGCGTGCACACAGAGGAAAGCCGTGTAAAGACACACAGCCAGAAGGCAGCTGTCTGCAAGTCAAGTAGAGAGTCCTCAGGAGAAACTTTGATCTTGGAATTTCTGCCTCAAGAACTGTGAGAAAAAAATACCACAGACCCAGCCTGTAGTATTTTATTATGGCAGCCAGAGAAGACTGATACAGACTACTACCTGTGTGTACTGACGCTCAGGGGATCGAATGGGGAGTGAGGATTCTGAGTCAGGGACTCTAAGGAGTCAGAATGTGACTGGTTCAGAAAGTGCCTGAAAACTAGGATCATCTATTTCTTCCAAGGTGAAAGGATCATTTCTAGAGTGATGCTGTCAGGAACAGAATAGGAAGGAAGAAATCCTTTCTTCCTTCTGCACTCCAGTCTTCCTCTAGTGAATTCTATCGGAAAAACTTACAAAATCATCTGACAACGGAGAAACAATTTGCAGAGTCCCAACCACCAGCAAGCAGAATACAGCATCAGAATCACACGATCTCTGGCTCTACTCATAGGGAGAAAATATGGTACCATAAGTCTCAAGTGAGCACTGAAAATCTGTGTTTTTAAGGTATCCAGTCGATTTTGCAGTTCATCTTCATTTGAAAACTCCTGACCTAAAACAAACCTCTCATTTTTGTGGTGAGGAAACTGAACAAAGAGCAGTGAAGTGTCTTACGGTCTGTAACTCTGAGGTTCTGGCTACATGTAAGGAAAAAATTAACACTGAACATCCTAAGCATTTGCCATTAACAACCACTGCCTGCTTAGCTTGGTTGATTTGTTTTTGCATAATTGGTTTATTCATCCACTGGGTGTAAATGGTGTGTTTTGCATTAGCTTGAATTAAAAGAGAATCCCATATATTAGATTATAATAATGTATTTTTTCTAAATAGGAGATCGCCAATAGGGTACCATAAAACACAGCACTTAGCCCAGTGATGTCTAACAAATTGTTAGACACTTAGAAAAGAAATATAATAGCAAATCAGTAAAACGTATGGGATGGTGGATAAGAGTGTAAACGATATAGCTGACAATAAAGATGAAAACGGAGTTAGTAGATCTGCAGGGGTTTTTGTTTATACAGAAAGAACAAAGTGGGAATTCATATGACAAAATTCTCATATCAATGTAGCGTGAAATGAAAAACTATTCTAGTAAGGTATGAGCAGTGTTAGACTAGAGTATAGCTATCCTTTTTGTGTAAGTGGAGAAACAACTCTTTTTGTCTTTAATAAGCAGATTTGGTGGTGAATAACAGCATTTCCTCAGTCTAGGGCACTGAATCATAAATCTTTATAATTTAGTTTCTTTTTTTTTAAATCCAGATAATTTATCAAAGGAACAAAATCAATGTCAGTGGAAGGCACTGTAAAATGTATCCTGTCCTCCATACATTTTAAAACAGCACTATTATTAAACAGTACAGTGCAAGAATCCAATGAAGAATAATTATAGGATTTTATGTTTAAGATTAAAATACTAATCTGGCAATATCTGATTACTTGGCTTGTCTTTTCCTAATTGTATGAAAATATAAAATGATTTTTATTAAACTTGCTGCTTCTCAAAGACAAAGGAGATAGTTCTTGGTGTTAGAATCCTGTGAGAATTTTTTCCCTGAATTTCATACACTGTTCTTCCACTGAGAACCATAAGCAGAGAAACACATGCATAGGACTTTGCATGACATCTACTGGTTAAGTGTGTACATGATACAAAAGCTCATTTTTCTTTGTTCCAAATATATCAGTGGATAACCTCCCCAAGGCTCCCCATGGAAGGACAATGTCCACAGGGCTGAAAGACTTCCTTTCCCCCAAAGGGTTCCATAGATCCATTCTGTAACCCATGGGATTTCATTTTACACAGATAAACACGAATAAATTAGAGAATAAAAGATAATCTAGTTGCAATATCTGGGCTTTCTCATCTATATCTGATTATTTCCTTAAACTCTAGAGTTTTCCCCCTGAAATACATTAACTTGATAAATCAGCAAATGGAACTGGCTTAGAAGTTTGTGAATGACTGAAAGCAGCAGCACGTTCTAGTAACACAGGAAGCGTGTGGTAGGGTTGGTAACTTGTCACACACTGGTAGTGGTCTGAGGGTCAGGTGGAAGTCTTCAGCATCCAAAAATACTTTTTAACATTACCTTAAATTTCACTATTAGAAGGTTATATATTTAAACCACAAACAGGTACATCCCTTTATTAACATGCAAATAATGCAATGTGTCCATTTGCAGCTTAATCTATTTTTGTGCTGACAACTCTCCACTGTATTTGCCTCCTATCCAGATCCTTCCTCTGACCTTCTCTATGCCCCAGGTGTTGACCACAGCAGACTGAACCGCCCAGGTTCCCTTCTTGGCTGGCTTCTAGCTGAGATGGCTAGTGAAAAGCACTAGCAGGAGATCAAAAGGCAGAAGGAGTGAGATCCTGTGTTGTGGTGTTTTTTTCTCACTTCCTCATTGCTTTGGTGCTGTGTCTCTTGCAAGAGCTGTGACTCTCCATGAACGTAGTTCCTGTATATGGCCCTTCCTTCAGAGTACAGGAACTTAATGTTGTCAATGTCTAAGTGCCTCACCGCCCCCCTATATCCTGTGTTTGTTTTGTAGCTCTGCCTATGACTCTTTAAAAGTAGTGACTTCAATAGAGACTCTATTTGAACCTTCTACTTATTTGCCAGAAACTTTAACAATACCTTTCTAGATAAGACTCAGTTTACATAAAAGGGTACATGAAAGGGTACATAAAAGGAAAGAAATGGAAGAAGGGGAGAGGTAGCATGTGAAGAAAGAAGAGCAATGAAAGGCCAGGAGGCTAAAAAAAGGGACCTCAAACTCTCTTATTTGGCTAAGAACTTTTCCAAAATGACACGTATTTATATGAAAGTGTCCACCTCCCCATCCCCAAATTAACACTCTGTGCCTAGGGGTAATTTTGTGTTTTGCTCCATTAGAACTTAAGCTCTATGAGAGAATGGTAGTTTTGGGGTTTTGTTGTTGCTTTCTGCCTGCATCTACAGATAACCAAATATCTAGATTGATTAAACTTCCTTGTTATTGCAAAGATTAAAAACATGTTTATATATTAATTACAACAAGTACTTTTATAAAGACAACTGAATCCCTATTCTGTCCTTTGGAGAAGTTATTAACCTTTTCATGCTTGCACTTTCTCATCTATTTAATAGGATACGGCGTAATATAATGGTTAAGAACAGTGATGTACTGGTAAGTGTTTACCAACTGTCTCTCCAGGAAAAAAAAATATATATAACATTTGCTGATCTCTTTGGAGTAAATACTCCCACTAAACTCCTTACTTTTCTATTGCTGCCATAACAGTTTCCTTCTCATGCTGCATCTCTCTGACCCTACTTCTGTTTTCACATTGTTTTCTCTGACCACAGGTGGGACAGGATCTTTACTTCTAAGGATTCATGTGATTATATTGAGTCTACCTGGGTAATCCAGGTTTCCCATCTTAAGGTCCTTAACCTTAGTCACATCTACAAAGTTCCTTCCGCCATGCAAAGTAATGTCTTCACAAGTTCCAGGGATTCAAACATGCATAACTTTGTTCATGGGGACCATCATTCTGGCTACCACACCCACCATGGACAATTTCAAGCAACCAATGTAACATCAGTTGGCTCACAATGTAACATCCAATGTAACATCAACTGGCTCACAAAATCCCTGATAATTCATCAGTTCTGTGAGCCAGATGAAATCACTCCTGCTACCAGAATTCAGAGTATAAGTTTCAGAATTAAAAAGTCTGGGTTTGAATTTTGACTTGCAATGTGACTTTGACGAAGTTGCTTCTTTCCTGTATCTCAATCCTTATCTGCTTAATGGTGATAAAAATAGTACAAATTCACTAGGTTTTTAATGAGAATTGACAACAGAGATAATACATGTAATTAGAAAATGTGAGTATTCAATATGCATTAAGAATTACTTTTATGTTTCCATCATCTTTTCAAACATTTTATGTTTGATAGTAGGAGTCTAAATGTTTCTTATCCCAGTAAGCTAAAATATTAAATACCAATGTATACAGTGATTATGTAATTAGAAAGCTCAGAGCACTTCTTTTCTTCCTAAGGCAAGTGTAATTTATGTTCCTAATGATTATTCTAAAATGGATCGAGAGGCTCAAGGGCCTTCTGAAACTTCAAAGAAAGACACAGTCAATTTGGCAGTATTAGTGTTACTTCAATTTTGAACTAGCCAAATTCTTAGTTGCTGTTATTAAAATTTTCAAGTAACTGTAATATTAAGGCTTAAGAACAAAGCACCCTAAGCTAGGTAGGAGTAAGGCTGGAGTAAAATGTCCTTGCAGTGTCATCCTGAAAAAAAAAAAAAAACAACAACAACAAAAAAAACATTGTTGTGAATATCACTCCTTTCAGTAAGATATGAATGAACCAGGAGCGAGGGGCTTGAAGGAGGCGGGGAGACTGACAAGACGTTATCTCGAGTGAAGTCTGGGTTACAGCATGTCATGTATTTGATACATAGGGTTGGAGATGTCACCTTACATCCCTCTTAAGACTTCTGACCAAATAAATGTTCTTCCACGATTTTTCTCATCTCGAGTATCTAAAATATTCTATAACTTTGGAGCCACAACAAGACTGCCAGTTGGGACACAATTTACTTGTTCATGTATTTAATAGTTACATATTTATTGTGAAGATTCAGAAATTATTCATAAAAGAAAAAAAAGTGGACAAAAGATATGTGAGGTTCAGATGTGATCTGCAGGTTTGCTTATGGCTCCAGCCACTTGTTCCAAATATAGAGAGTAGTTTCTGAGTTACCTAAGGTCATGAAGTATTTCAGGTATTGATTCTCTGTCTAGTTCATTTAAAAAATATAGAAATATGTGAGGGGAATATCCCTGATCTCAAAAACTTTATGATTGAAGTAAGGAAAAAATGAGATTATGTGTACCTGCAAGAGCTAAGTAATAACAAATGAACAGTCAAAACAAACAAACAAAAAAACCACAGGAAGCATATGGCTAAACAGGAAAGGGTAATAGGGGTGAGGTGTACAATGAATTCAGAGATCACCGTGAGTTGGAAAAGCCATGAAGAAGAGAAGACTTGAGAACCACATCAATTGATTACATGCTTGAAAAGAGGAGTATATTCCGGGTAGAAATAATTAGCATGTGCAACAGACCAGTTCTGTATGTGACATGTCTATGGGACAGTGAGGAGAGTGATTGCACTGACCTCTCCACTTAGTTAGAATTTTCTCCTTCATATCCCAAATAATGAATTTTTATTTCAGCCATCTCACACCAAACTTTCTAGCTTTTCTTATGAAAAACAAACTGGAAAAGCTATAAAAGCAGCCTCAGTTCTGTGTAATTTTTTTTCTTCATTTTTCTCATGCATCTTTTTCGGCATGGCCTCTACTTAAAGCTATTCATATGTTTATTTTTTAAAAATCCCTAGCCTCTACTATCAGGTGTAAGATCAAAGAAACCTGAATGCTAACCAGATTTTTAGGGATGTCAAATGTCAGAGGACAAGATAGCCTGATGGAGAGAAGGCTGCATATCAAAAACCACAGCCATGACACTCTCCTATTCTCTCACAGGCTCTTGTTCTGTTTCGTGTCATTTCCATGTGAAAATCAAAGTATCCTGAAAACCATATACTGATAAAAAGAATACTAAATAAAATCAAGGAAGAATAATTATTACTGTTTCTCTAAGTTTTTTCATCAGTTTTATATCTATAATCATACTTCCCAAAATTTATTTTGCATTGACCCTAATCCATGTTTCAGCACAATACACTGATATGGCAAATATATATTAGATTAAACTGTTTATTTCACAAACTTTATTTCCAAGGCAAAGATTAACTGTGACTCCTCCCCCATGAGGTAAATAAAAGAATCTCCCTTCTCTTTCTTTCCCTGATTTTTTTTTTTTTTATACTTTAAGTTCTAGGGTACATGTGCACAATGTGCAGGTTTGCTACATAGGTATACGTGTGCCATGTTGGTGTGCTGCACCCATTAACTTGTCATTTACATTAGGTATATCTCCTAATGCTTTCCCTCCCCCCTTCCCCCACCCCACAACAGAGCCCAGTGTGTGATGTTCCCCTTCCTGTGTCCAAGTGTTCTCATTGTTCAGTTCTCACCTGTGAGTGACAACATGCGGTGTTTGGTTTTTTGTTCTTGCGATAGTTTGCTGAGAATGATGGTTTCCAGCTTCATGCATGTCCCTACAAAGGACATGAACTCATCCTTTTTTATGGCTACATAGTATTCCATGGTGTATATGTGCCACATTTTCTTAATCCAGTCTATCACTGATGGACATCTGGGCTGGTTCCAAGTCTTTGCTATTGTGAATAGTGATGCAATGAACTTACATGTGCATGTGCCTTTATAGCAGCATGACTTATAATCCTTTGGGTATATACCCAGTAATGGGATGGCTGGGTCAAATGGTATTTCTAGTTCTAGATCCTTGAGGAATCGCCACACTGACTTCCACAATGGTTGAACTAGTTTACAGTCCCACCAACAGTGTGAAAGTGTTCCTATTTCTCCACATCCTCTCCAGCACCTGTTGTTTCCTGACTTTTTAATGATCACCATTCTAACTGGTGTGAGATGGTATCTCATTGTGGTTTTGATTTGCATTTCTCTGATGGCCAGTGAGCATTTTTTCATGCGTCTGTTGTCTGCATAAGTGTCTTCTTTTGAAAAGTGTCTGTTCATATCCTTCGCCCACTTGTTGATGGGGTTGTTTTTTTCTTGTAAATTTGTTTGAGTTCTTTGTAGATTCTGGATATTAGCCCTTTGTCAGATTAGTAGATTGCAAAAATTTTCTCCCATTCTGTAGGTTGCTTGTTCACTCTGATGGTAGTTTCTTTTGCTGTGCAGAAGCTGTTTAGTTTACTTAGATCCCAATTGTCAATTTTGGCTTTTGTTGCCATTGCTTTTGGTGTTTTAGACATGAAGTCCTTGCCCATGCCTATGTCCTGAATGGTAATGCCTAGGTTTTCTTCTAGGGTTTTTATGGTTTTTGGTCTAACATTTAAGTCTTTAATCCAACTTGAATTAATTTTTGTATAAGGTGTAAGGAAGGGATCCAGTTTCAGCTTTCTACATATGGCTAGCCAGTTTTCCCAGCACCATTTATTAAATAGGGAATCCTTTCCCCATTTCTTGTTTTTGTCAGGTTTGTCAAAGATCAGATGGTTGCATATGTGTGGTATTATTTCTGAGGGCTCTGTTCTGTTCCATTGGTCTATATATCTGTTTTGGTATGAGTACCATGCTATTTTGGTTACTGTAGCCTTGTATTATAGTTTGAAGTCAGGTACTGTGATGCCTCCAGCTTTGCTGTTTTGGCTTAGGATTGACTTGGCAATGTGGGCTCTTTTTTGGTTCCATATGAACTTTAAAGTAGTTTTTTTCCAATTCTGGTAAGAAAGTCATTGGTAGCTTGATGGGGATGACATTGAATCTGTAAATTACCTTAGGCAGTATGGCCATCTTCACGATATTGATTCTTCCTATCCATGAGCATGGAATGTTCTTCCATTTGTTTGTATCCTCTTTTATTTTGTTTGTAGTTCTCCTTGAAGAGGTCCTTCACATCCCTTGTAAGTTGGACTCCGCGGTATTTTATTCTCTTTGAAGCAATTGTGAATGGGAGTTCACTCATGATTTGTCTCTCTGTCTGTTATTGGTGTATAAGAATGCTTGTGATTTTTGCACATTGATTTTGTATCCTGAGACTTTGCTGAAGTTGCTTATCAGCCTAAGGAGATTTTGCGCTGAGACGATGGGGTTTTCTAAATATACAATCATGTCATCCGCAAACAGGGACAATTTGACTTCCTCTTTTCCTAAATGAATACCCTTTATTTCTTTCTCCTGCTGGATTGCCCTGGCCAGAACTTCCAACACTATGTTGAATAGGAGTGGTGAGAGAGGGCACCCCTGTCTTGTGCCAGTTTTCAAAGGGAATGCTTCCAGTTTTTGCCCATCCAGTATGATATTGGCTGTGGATTTGTGACAAATAGCTCTTATTATTTTGAGATACGTCCCATCAATACCTAATTTATTGAGAGTTTTTAGCATGAAGCGCTGTTGAATTTTGTCAAAGGCCTTTTCCGTATCTATTGAGATAATCATGTAGTTTTTGCCTTTGGTTCTGTTTATATGCTGGATTATGTTTATTGATTTGCATATGTTGAACTAGTCTTGCATCCCAGGGATGAAGCCCACTTGATCATGGTGGATAAGCTTTTTGATGTGCTGCTGGATTCAGTTTGCCAGTATTTTATTGAGGATTTTTGCATCGATGTTCATCAGGGATATTGGTCTAAAATTCCCTTTTTTTGTTGTGTCTCTGCCAGGCTTTGGTATCAGTATGATGCTGGCCTCATAAAATGAGTTAGGGAGGATTCCCTCTTTTACTATTGATTGGAATAGTTTCAGAAGGAATGGTACCAGCTTCTCCTTGTACCACTGGTAGAATTTGGCTGTGAATCCCTCTGGTACTGGACTTTTTTTGGTTGGTAGGCTATTAATTATTGCCTCGATTTCAGAGCCTGTTATTGGTCTATTCAGGGATTCAAATTCTTCCTGGTCTATTCTTGGGAGGGTGTATGTGTCCAGGAATTTATCCATTTCTTCTAGATTTTCTAGTTTATTTGTGTAGAGGTGTTTATAGTATTTTCTGATGGTAGTTTGTATTTCTGTGGAATCAGTGGTGATATCCCCTTTATCATCTTTCATTGCATCTATTTGATTCTTCTCTCTTTTCTTCTTTATTAGTCTTGCTAGCGGTTTCTCAATTTTCTTGATCTTTTCAAAAACTAGCTCCTGGATTCATTGATTTTTTTGAAGGGTTTTTTGTGTCTCTATCTCCTTCAGTTCTGCTCTGACTTTAGTGATTTCTTACCTTCTGCTAGCTTTTGAATATGTTTGCTCTTGCTTCTCTAGTTCTTTTAATTGTAATGTTAGGGTGTCAATTTTAGATCTTTCCTGCTTTCTCTTGTGGGCATTTAGTGCTATAAATTTCCCTCTACACACGCTTTAAATGTGTCCCAGAGATTCTGGTATGTTGTGTCTTTGTTCTCATTGGTTTCAAAGAACATCTTTATTTCTGCCTTCATTTCATTATGTACCCAGTAGTCATTCAGGAGCAGGTTGTTCAGTTTCCATGTAGTTGAGTGGTTTTGAGTGGGTTTCTTAATCCGGAGTTCTACTTTGATTGCACTGTGGTCTGAGAGACAGTTTGTTATAATTTCTGTTCTTTTACATTTGCTGAGGAGAGCTTTACTTCCAACGATGTAGTCAATTTTGGAATAAGTGCGATGTGGTGCTAAGAAGAATGTATATTCTGTTGATTTGGGTTGGAGAGTTCTGTTGATGTCTATTAGGTCTGCTTGGTGCAGAGCTGAGTCCAACTCCTGGATATCCTTGCTAACTTTCTGTCTCATGGATCTGTCTAATGCTGACAGTGGGGTGTTAAAGTCTCCCATTATTATTGTGTGGGAGTCTACGTCTCTTTGTAGGTCTCTACAGACTTGCTTTATGATCCTGGGTGCTCCTGTATTGGGTGCATATATATTTAGGATAGTTAGCTCTTCTTGTTGAATTGATCCCTTTACCATTATGTAATGGCCTTCTTTGTCTCTTTTGATCTTTGTTGGTTTAAAGTCTGTTTTATCAGAGACTAGGATTGCAACCCCTGCCTTTTTTTGTTTTCCATTTGCTTGGTAGATCTTCCTCCATCCCTTTATTTTGAGCCTCTGCGTGTCTCTGCACGTGAGATGGGTCTCCTGAATACAGCACACTGATGGGTCTTGACTCTTTATCCAATTTGCCAGTCTGTGTCTTTTAATTGGAGCATTTAGCCCATTTACATTTAAGGTTAATATTGTTATGTGTGGATTTGATCCTGTCATTATGATTTTAGCTGGTTATTTTGTTAATTAGTTGATGCAGTTTCTTCCTAGCCTCAATGGTCTTTACAATTTGGCATGTTTTTGCAGTGGCTGGTGCCAGTTGTTCCTTTCCATGTTTAGTGCTTCCTTCAGGAGCTCTTGTAGGGCAGGCCTGGTCACCACACAAAATCTCTCAGCATTTGCTTGTCTGTAACGGATTTTATTTCTCCGTCACTTATGAAGCTTAGTTTGGCTGGATATGAAATTCTGGGTTGAAAATTATTTTCTTTGAGAATGTTTAATATTGGCCCCCACTCTCTTCTGGCTTGTAGAGTTTCTGCCAAGAGATCCACTGTTAGTCCGATGGGTTTCCGTTTGTGGGTAATCTGACCTTTCTCTCTGGCTGCCCTTAATATTTTTTTCCTTCATTTCAACTTTGGTGAATCTGACAATTATGTGTCTTGGAGTTGCTCTTCTCGAAGAGTATCTTTGTGGTGTTCTCTGTATTTCCTGAATTTGAATGTTGGCCTGCCTTGCTAGGTTGAGGAAGTTCTCCTGGATAATATCCTGCAGAGTGTTTTCCAACTTGATTCCATTCTCCCCATCACTTTCAGGTACACCAAGTAGATTTGGTCTTTTCACATAGTTCCATATTTCTTGGAGGCTTTGTTCATTTCTTTTTACTCTTTTTTCTCTAAACTTCTGTTCTCACTTCATTTCATTCATTTGATCTTCAATCACTGATACCCTTTCTCCCAGTTGATCAAATTGGCTACAGAAGCTTGTGCTTTCATCACATAGTTCTCATGCCATGGTTTTCAGCTCAATCAGGTAATTTAAGGACTTCTCTATACTGGTTATTCTAGTTAGCCATTCATCTAATCTTCTTTCAAGGTTTTTAACTTCTTTGCATTGTGTTCTTACTTCCTCCTTTAACTCGGAGAAGTTTGATCATCTGAAGCCTTCTTCTCTCAACTCGTCAGTCATTCTCTGTCCACCTTTATTCCATTGCTGGCGTGGAGATGCATTCCTTCGGAGGGGGAGAGGTGCTCTGAGTTTTAGAATTTTCAGCTTTTCTGCTCTGTTTTTTACCCATCTTTGTGGTTTTATTTACCTTTGGTCTTTGATGATGGAGACCGACAGATGCGGTTTTGGTGTGGATGTCCTTTCTGTTTGTGAGTTTTCCTTCTAATAGTCAGGACCCTTAGCTGCAGGTCTGGTGGAGCTTGCTGGAGGTCCACTCCAGACACTGTTTGCCTGGGTATCAGCAGCAGAGGCTGCAGAACAGCAAACATTTCTGAAAAGCAAATGTTGCTGCCTGATCATTCCTCTGGAAGCTTTGTCTCAGTGGGGTACCCGGCCATGTGAGGTGTCAGTCTGCCCCTACTGGGGGGTGCCTCCCAGTTAGGCTACTCGGAGGTCAGGGACCCACTTGAGGAGGCAGTCTGTCCATTCTCAGATCTCAAACTCCATGCTAGGAGAGCCACTACTCTCTTCAAAGCTGTCAGACAGGGACATTTAAGTCTGCAGAGGTTTCTGATGCCTTTGGTTCCTCTTTCCCTGATTCTATAGCTAGAAGAGGGTACTCTACTGGAACTACTTAGTCTGCTCCCCCAACCTCAGGACACAGAGCACCTAATAAATTTTATTAGAATTTTGTGAAGAATTAAAATGAAAACTCAAAAAGAATGAGAGCAGAGACTTAGCCATGCCTGGTTTTGTTTACTGTTATGTCCTCAGAAACTAGCAGAGTATACAGCACATAGACATTCAGATAGCATATGCTGAATGAATGAATTGGTGAATGAAAGAAAGCTTCTAAAGGAAATAAACTTTTACAAGTCCTTGAAGTCACAATTCTAGCATAGTATCTGACCCTAAGTTTGATGGTATTCAATAATTTTTTTAGTGAAAAAACTTATAAATAATTAAATAAAAGAATAAAATCATCTCCACTAAAAAAAAAGTACATCTCTTTAAAAGGGAAGGCCTCTACCTCACATTTTCTTCTGACGTTTTCTTTAATCATGAAGATACACAAAATTTTAACTTATCTGCTGACTTTACCATCTTGTCATCTTAAATAACAGAGAGAGGCTCTTTAATGGAAAAGGTATTTATTTGGAAATAGAGCATTGAAATGGGAATAAGCATGTATAAACTCTATGTGTATTCCCATCACAAAGTCCAGTTCCCAAATAAGCAACTTTTCCATTAGAGAGCTTCTCTCTGTTATTTAGATTTACACATATGGTGACATAACTGGGATCTGAAAAGTGTCAGTTGGAAAGAATCAGTGTTGCTTGGAACTTGTGTGCAGTAGCCATTCGAGTCCTTTGAGCTCTCCACTTTAATAGCCAGACTTTTCCGCCCTGGTGAATCTTCTCTTAGGTTGAGCCTCCCTCCTTTTGTCAGTGGCTTTAAATGGATCTGGTTTGGGAAAAGCCACCTTAATAAAGGACCATACATTCCTCCTGGGATAATAAAAGCTTTTTTGTCTTTTCTCGTAAGTCCTTTCTGACATAAACACAAGTATCTTTTTGGATTGAGTACTTATTGTGTCCAGAATTGGTGGGTTCTTGGTCTCACTGACTTCAAGAATGAAGCTGCGGACCCTCGCGGTGAGTGTTACAGTTCTTAAAGATGGTGTGTCCAGAGTTTGTTCCTTCTGATGTTCGGATGTGTTCAGAGTTTCTTCCTTCTGGTGGATTTGTGGTCTTGCTGGCTTCAGGAGTGAAGCTGAAGACCTTTGTAGTGAGTGTTACAGCTCTTAAGGTGGCATGTCTGGAGTTGTTCGTTCCTCCCATCCAGAGTTGTTCATTCCTCCCCATGGGTTCATGGTCTCGCTGGCCTCAGGATTGAAGCTGCAGAACTTTGCGGTGAGTGTTACAGCTCATAAAGGCAGTGCGGACCCAAAGAGTGAGCAGCAGCAAGATTTATTGCAAAGAGCGAAAGAACAAACCTGCCACATGGGGGAAGGTGACCCCAGCGGGTTGCCACTGCTGGTTCGGGCAGCCTGCTTTTATTCCCTTATCTGGCCCCACCCACATCCTGCTGATTGGTCATTTTACAGAGACTGATTGGTCTGTTTTACAGAGAGCTGATTGGTCTGTTTTGACAGGGTGCTGATTGGTGCATTTACACAATCCCTGAGCTAGACACAAAAGTTCTCCGAGTCCCCACTAGACTCAGGAGCCCAGCTGGCTTCACCTAGTGGATCCCACACTGGGGCCACAGGCAGAGCTTCCCGCCAGTCCCGCACCCTGCACCCTGCACCGGCACTCCTCAGCCCCGTGCCCACACTCCTCAACCGCAGTTGATGGGACTGCGTGCTACAGAGCAGGGGGCAGCGCTCATCAGGGAGGCTCAGCTGTGCAGGAGCCCATGGCCCCAGGGGGGAGGCTCGGACATGGCGGGCTGCAGGCCCCGAGTCCTGCCCCGTGGGGAGGCAGCTGAGGCCCCGCGAGAATTCGAGCGCAGGGCCAGCAGACCGGCACTGCTGGGGGAGCGAGTGCACTCTCCACAGCTGCTGGCCTGGGTGCTAAGCCCCTCACTGCCTGGGGCAGCCAGCCGGTGCCAGCCGGTCGCTCCAAGTGCAGGGCCCGCGGAGCTTGCATGTGGAGCTGATGCCCACCTGGAACTCGCGCTGGCCCAGCAAGCGCCACGTGCAGCCCCAGTTCCCACCTGCGCGTCTCCCTCCACACATCCTGACAAGCAGAGGGAGCCAACTCTGGCCTCGGCAAGCCCAGAGAGGGGCTTCCACAGTGCAGTGGTGGGCTAAAGGGCTCCTCAAGCACTGCCAGAGTGGACGCCAAGGCTGAGGAGGCTCCAAGAGTGAGGGCTGCTAGAACGTTGTCACCTCTCATTATGATTTCTACGGAATGTACATTCTGTCTGTGAAGCATATCTTATCTGATTTGATCACCAAGTTTAATATTTTATCTGAACTATACGCCTATGTTAATATCTTGCGAACATTTTTATCTTGGTTTCTTTTGATTTGGTTTGATCTCCTTGCTTGTTTATGAAAACCTGAGCATGGTGTCTCACACCTGTAATCCCAGCACTTTGGGAGGCTGAGGTGGGCAGATCACGAGGTCAGGAGATCGAGACCATCCTGGCCAACACAGTGAAACCCAGTCTCTACTAAAAATACAAAAAAATTATCTGGGCGTGGTGGCAGGCGCCTGTAGTCCCGGCTACTTGGGAGGCTGAGGGAGGAGAATGGCATGAACCCAGGAGGCAGAGCTTGCAGTGAGCAGAGATCGCACCACTGCACCCCAGGCTGGGTGACAGAGGGAGACTCCATTTCAAAAACAAACAAACAAACAAACATTCAAGGTGATGCATGTAAGATGGCTAACTAAAAGCCACTATGGTGGTTGCAGCCATCTAAAACACAAGTTTAAACTCCTGACATTTCCTGATTGCATTTATAGGATTTTCTTTGCTCCTGGCAGGTTATTAAGAAATGGAATGGGATTCTCAAATACTGACATGCCAGGTTTTCTGGGAGTCTAGCCAGCTACATATTAAGGTCTGTTCTTGTGTACATGTTAAACTGATAGACAAATTACATCAAGGAAAATTCAGAACTCAAATCGTCATTACTGGAGAAACCTACAACTATAGAG
The DNA here is from genome assembly GCF_029281585.2 of Gorilla gorilla gorilla. NCBI lineage: Eukaryota > Metazoa > Chordata > Mammalia > Primates > Hominidae > Gorilla > Gorilla gorilla. The sequence goes on along the minus strand of NC_073227.2, from coordinate 44,416,201 downwards.
TTAATGTGCAGAGTCTTCTAATTTCTCTCTCTGTATATTTTTTTTCTGCTTTTTTTCAATCTGTTGACTTTTCTACTGGTGTTCAGATAAAAACTGCTTGTAGCATTCCAGCTAAGATTTGAATATATATATAGATATTCCAGATAGATAGATGATAAAGATGTCTTAAAGGGCTTTCAAATTAATGACTTTGCAGACTAAAATAGCTCCCTGGTTTCCAAAAACCTAGACACCTTTTAGAAATATAAATTTAGGTGTGCTTGATTAGCAATTGTCTATGGTGGTAGAAAATTCATTGAAAAATTAGTAATCCAAAAAAGAACTAGATAAATGTTTATAAGTTAGGATCTCAGATCAAACAGGTCAAAAATCTTAAGCTCAAAGTAAAATATGGTATATGCCCAGCATAAAAATTGTGCTTTTCCTTTCACACAGAGGGCAAAAAGAAAAAGCCAAAAACTAAAAATTTAACACCTGCTAAAATTCTTTCCCATCTGCATTTTGCTAATCAAACACATCTTACTAATAAACAAAAGATAGATTTTTTATGAGTTCAAGGCTACTTGAAGACTTTTTCTTCTGCAATTCATCCAGTCCTAGTGAAAATGTAAACACTGAAAATTTAACCCTAAAAATATTTGAAAAGGAAAATAAAATGGTAAAAGGGGCTTTAAAAAATCATATTGCCATACAAACTGCTTTATCCAAATTTTGATCCACAGCATTTATTAGATTATCTATCTATCAGGGAAAATGAAGTTTAGCCAAGTGAACAGATTCCAATTTTGTCAGAAATATTGTCTTATACAAACTGATGAGTTGGTATCACTACCTCAGTACTAAAATTCTAAAATAAAAGTTGAAAGATCTTCTGTGTGTGTGTGTGTGTGTGTGTGTGTGTATGTACATGTGTTTAGATTTGTTTACCTGTACGTACATCTATTATATGTTTTATCTATGTGCTATAATCTAGCATAGTTGACCAGAAACCCCTTAAAGTTAAATGAGTCCTCACATAAAATATAACATTATTAATTAAGCCAAATGTATCTTAGTTCACATGAGTTAAGTAAATCTTTAATAAATATGGTGGTTTTAAAATTATGAGTAAAATAGAAATTGCAATGTCTTAAAATAGTCAGCATATATTCTTGCCTGGGTTTACTGGTCAGATAATTTTTATATTTGCCTTTACCAAATATTTTAAAGTGTCAGGTTTTGACAGGAAGGTTATAAAACTATAAACCCAGCCTAAAACAGGGAGATCTTTCTGTAATTTTTGATAAGTAAGATTAATTTAATATTGTTAGTTTAATGAAACAGCTGTATCTTTTGAGTTCTCAGAAAAATATCCATACATTTAAATTTTAGGTTCTTTCTTAGGTGATCATATAATATTCACAGCCTATAAATATGGTTAACAAAGAAATAACTTGAAATGATGACTAGCTTTGTCTGATATCTCAGTTCTCATAAATAATGTAGGTAAACTGTTTAAAAAATTAAGTAAGTCTTTTCATGTAATTTGAAGCCTTAAAGTCATGTTAAGTTAAACAATAGATACTTATTCAATGTCGGAGTCATTTCCAAGTAGGATTAAAAAATTATGTTATAGGAAAACATGTTTCTAAAAATTATAAAATAATTATTAATAAAACACTGATATGTTACAGTTAATTCAAAATTTTGCCTTCTAATTTAGTTTTCACTAAAATTTAAGGCTACTAAGGGTTAAAAATTTTAATTAATATATAATTCTGCCTACAAAGTGTGTCCTAAAATATATAAGATGTGCTTTTAATTAAAAAAAGTATAAAAATTATTAAAATATTCTTTATTAGGAAAAATAATAATTTTGTTTAATTTGGAGGTTATTTCAAGGTTGCTTCAAAATATGCATTAAAAATAGAAACAACATAGAAAGAAACCAGTAAGTAGAAGAGAGATGTGAAAAAAGTTATGAATATGAAGAGATATTTTAGGTAAGGAAAGTTAAAAAGAAAAGAAAGTAATTTTGTATGAGAAAGAATCTCATATGGTGAATTTTTGTCCTAAAGTAAAATGACTGATTATTTAAGAAATATAGGACAAAGTAGAAAGTACAAGCTTGTCATCAATTATCTGAGTAAAGCTGTGATAAGATTCATGAAAAGAGAATTTATGAAAGGAATTTTGTGCGTGATTGACTATAATTAAAAGGGAATTATTTGTGATAGTCTTTCTAAAGATTGAAATTTGATATTAAAAATACGCTAATATGACACTAAAAAATTGTGGTCTTCTATTTTAGAAGAAGATTTTTCTTACAATACGGATTTAGTCAGTATACTTGCAAGAGGTTTTGATTTTTGATTGTGAAAACTGCTTGTCTTTGAAACACTCAGATTTAGATCTCAGGAGCTCAAGTTTTGCTTACCTCACTGCATGTGATTTGCAGGTCATCCATCATTGCCTTCTGTTTTTTCTTCCCTTGAAAAAGCATATCTTTTTGCTTGGGTGGGGTGATAACTCTTTCCTTCAACCTTTTTGTCAAATTCTATATGTTTATTTTTTTAAATTCTGTATGTTGTAACAGCCTGGCACTGAAATGTTTATAATATCTAGAAAAATAATATTTCCTTCACTATAACTTGATTCTATACTCTTGGCTTTTGTTGATATGTCTGAGTTGTTCCATGTAACCAGGTAACTTCTCATACTGTTACTAAGAGCCATGTATTCTCCTGCTGAAGGTACTAGTTTTCTTGTTTATGTTTCTCTATAATGTAGTGTACACTTATAATCCCAGATACACTCTTCCTATATCTGATTAAATTCAAGCACCTTTTATCAGGTTTGATTTCCAGTTTATCAAAATGAGCTTCCCATGAAGAGGAGCAATCACACTATAGGAGGTTTTTCTGTATCTTTTAGGTAACTAGACATAGAAAATGACTTTGTTTTCTTAAAATAATTTCTGGGTTGTCTTTATTAGATTTTTTATTACTTTGGAAAACTGAGCTTTCAAAGGGTTAAAGTTTTTACATCCATATATATTTCTGTATCACTTTTGAAGTATTTTCATTATTACTCTGGTTAAATAAATAATTATTATGTAGCAATGACCTGTAATTCTGTTTTGATCAAGTGTTTTGAACCTTTTGACATTTTTGGCAGGTTTCTCCAAGAACAAAATACCAAATTAAGTCTTTCTGACCTAAAATTAACTTTGTGGTTTTGCAGTTGGACTCCTGGAAAGAGTATATATATTAAATAATTGGATAATCATTTAATATCTACATAAATATTAAATATTATTTAGTATTCATTTAATTTTATTTATTATATTATTTAATATCTATATATTAAATAATATTTATATATTATTAAATATTGTTTAATAGCTACATATTAAATATTATTTATATCTAGATATTAAATATTATTTTAATATCTATATCTATATACTTAATATCTACATATTAATATCTATATGTTAAATATTTAATATTAAATATTATTTACTATATAGATATTAAATAATTAGACTTATTTAGCAAATTGTATAAAAGGCATTTGGAAATAAATGATACTAGATCTTTTTTCAGTTACATCTATGGGTATGTTATTGATATAAATTTCTAAAATGAATATAAATTTATAAAAATCTAATGTTATCAATCATAATTTTGATTATATTAAATCTTTTCTATGGTTATATTTTTATGTTGCTAATGTGAGTACTCTAAAGATTATATGAAATTTATAAAGTTTGATGATATTAATGCGACACTGTCAGTAATGATTCTGGTTGTTACATGCTGCAGGTAATAGAAATAATTAAATTTCCTTGTCAATTGGGAAAATTCATCAGATTTTAACCATGGCTATCTTAACTTTTTGTCATCCACAATTATTAAGTTCTTCTTTAAAAGAATTTGCAATCAGCTGTAGTCCAAAATTGCTTTTCATGGGAAAACTCTAACAAACACTTTTGAACACAAATTTCTTATAAGATTAAGATGAATAGGCTAAATATAAAGATCCAAAACACTAATAAAGAAACCAATGGGTTTATAAAACTGTTAATTAAGATAAAGCAAGCAAATATTAATCACATAACATTAAATAATTAATAAAGATATTTTTATGACTTTTATTTAAAACAGTGTTAGTCCTTTACTTAAATGTTTTGTTTTCTAGATTTAAGAAAATTTTCTCTCATAAGCTATCTATAGTTTTACAACAATTTGGTCAAGTATACTTTCATGAGTGAGGTATGGGTTGGTTGCCCTCTCTGCTTAGGCTGGGAACTCTCCAGGGCAAAGCCCAGAGACTCCAAGGGTCATTAGTTCTCACCCTACCCTGAAAGTGATCCTCAGTGGGTCAGAAGCCAAAGTCAGTCCCCTTTTTCTGTGTGCTTTGGGAATACTGGACCTAGGGAAGAACAGAAATTAATCATCCCTGAATTTTTGTTTAATCCTCCTGTCAGTCCTTCAAGGTGCTTACTATTTTCTCCTTTGGTCGACTGAAAAAGCCACATGAAGGGCCAGGAATCAAATGTGCAACAGTCTTTTTAAAAAACCTGTGTCCATTATTTCTACATTGAGATACCTCCTTCCAAGGCTTATAGAGGAAGCTTCAGGGAAGGAAACACTCTACCAAGGCTCCCCACTCCTATGACTGTTCTCACTATTACCAACATTCTACTCCTCTCAAAGTAGTTGGTTCTCAAACCCAGTCCTACAAATGCCTCTCACATTCATCCCCTTGATTTGTAATTGTTCAGCAAACATTGAACAGGCTTTCTGCTTAGTGCTGAAAATACAGCAATGAACAAGACAGACAGGGCCCTGTTGTCTTGGAGTTTACAATCTGGTAGGAAAAAGAACAAAGTAAATAGGCCTTTGTCATTTTCCCTTTACCCTATCACTTAATGATAGGCTTTTAATTCATCACTCAATTCTCAGCTCTGCCCCTTCAACTGCCAACTGATGTTTTAAAAATACCATACTAACTGTGGGCTATTCTTGCTTAAATCCTTTACTGATCATTCAGACCTAAAAGATTCTATGGTAAGTTCCTTAAGTGTAACAGTCAAGGTTCTCCAGAAGCTGCCCTTATCCTTCAGCCATTACCTGCTATTTCTCCCCCATCATAAACACCCCAGTTCAATTGGATGACTCCTTATCCTCCCAATATGCCACCTCCAATATTTCCAAACAGTTTGACTTACTTGCCAACATTTTTTTTAAATGAGAGATCTCTATGTGAACAGAAATCTGTATCTCTGCCTCATCGGTCAACACTGTCCACATTTCACTGTGGCAATAATTGGCTGAAGCCAAGGAGTGATTGCCTACTCTAGATTGGGTGTGGATTTTCTGAAGTGCCAGGTTCCCTCCTGATCTGGGTCCTTTCATCATTTATGTGGTCTGCTGCATAGGCGTTTGTGCCAGTGATCCCTATACTGCACTACCTTTTAAGTAGAACAAGAATGAGAGAGCATGTGTTGTATAATGTTAACAACATAGATATGTGTCAAAACCAACAGATTTTGAATCATGGAGAGGTTTCCTCGGGCAAAAACTTTCCCATGAGGATTATCTTTGGCAGACCAAAGACCAATAACCCAGAGACTACTGAGTTTGAAGTAAGCTTTAATATGACACGACTGTGCTTTATACCCCCATCCAGACAATAGCATAATAGGTCAAAGGGCTCATTAAAAAGAGACAAGTTTTTAAAGCATACTTTTATGAACAAAAGTAGAGACATTTTCTTTTTATCCCTACCTGATTCCTTCAAAATTCAGAAATTATTTATGAGTATTCTTATTTTTATTTATATAAGCTCAGTAAAAATCTGCCTTATAAGCAGGATACAATTGGAAATACTGTTTATATGACCAAAGCTTTGACTAAAAGTCAGATTCCTGGCTTCAAAAGATCCTAGACATACAATGAATGAATAAAAATTGTCACTTCCTAGCAGGTCCCAGAACTTAAGACAATTGAACTAGATCTTGAATTCTCTTGATTTCCTCTAATATTTGGCTACAGCTCTCCAACTCAAAACAAAATCTGCCCTGTTTCTAAAGCCCCATGAGCTGAAACTAATAGATTGTAAAAAATAAACCTCATGCATGATATATGGACCACATAAAAAGTTTATAAAGCTGCCTGATGTCATGACCTCAGACATTAAAATTACAAACCAACAGTTAATGTTTTCATGCTGTAGACAGCTTTCCCAAGATGGTGGAACAAGACTTTATATTATAATGAGACTTTTACCTCCCTTAATGCTACCTTTTTACTTGCAGAATAATGGTGTAATTGAAATTTCCCAGTTAATAGCTTCTTCTGGTAATTTAAACTTAAAAAAAATCCTTTAGTATCCGTTACTTATATAAGAAAATGGTCATGCTATTGCTAATACCACTTTGCTATACTTGAATAATTTCCGAGGGAATGTTGAGACCCAGAAACACAAAATAAGTAAACAGGCCACATGGTTACAACAGATCTCACCTAATTCCTTTTCGTTATTGGAATAATTCAATTGCTTGTCTTTAAGCCTAGGTTCATGGCTCAAAGCCATTATGTAAACTGGAATTGTCATATTACTGTTAATTTTACTTTATATTTTTCCTTTTAAAACTTTGTGTCTATCACTTGTTAAGGTTTGGCAGATGCACAAGTCCTAAAAAAATAATGCTGGACCAGCATTTTAAGATGATAGCTAAAGACACTGAAACAGACAAAATTGAACTTAATATGGACTCCAGTCACTTCCTTCAAATGTGACTGAAAGGGTTTTGACACTGATTCCTAATCATCAATTACTCCCTGTGATATGGGACAAGACCAGCAACTGAGATAGATCCATCCCAATATGAGGGCACATCAAAACCTATCTGTAGGATTATTCATCAGTGATGCTTTTGGAGAAAGATCTTGATCAAAAGGGGGAACTGTGAAAGTTGGCAAAATCAAGATGGCGTCAATAATGTTAAGAAAACCCTGGGCCAGGCACGGTGGCTCACGCCTATAATCCCAGCACTTTGGGAGGCTGAGGCAGGAGGATCACGAGGTCAGGAGATCGAGACCCTCCTGACTAACACAGTGAAACCCCATCTCTACTAAAAATACAAAAAAAATTAGCCGGGTGTGGTGTCTGGCACCTGTAGTCCCAGCTACTCAGGAGGGAGGCTAAGGCAGGAGAATGGCGTGAACCCGGGAGGCAGAGCTTGCAGTGAGCCGATATCGCACCACTGCACTCCAGCCTAGGCAACAGAGCGAGACTATGTCTCAAAAAAAAAAAAAAAAAAACCTGAAAAATAGAATTAAGGGAGGCCATGAAGAGAGGGTTCTCACATTTGTATGCCTGATAATGAAAAAGACTCCACAAAACCACAACCTTGCACAAAGGCCATCCGAACCTTACACAAAGAAAATGCTTCTGCAAGTGTATCTGTTCAGTAACTGCACGTCTAATCTTGAACTGGCATTACTCACCCTTGTTATTGATTTTTGCAGCCAAAGATAATTATTTAAAAACAATTATCTAATTCTCCTCATTAATTTCTTTTAAAAACTTTTGTCTTCCTTTACCTCCTTGGCTATGCACATAGTGTACTACAGCATGCATATCCCTATTCTAATACTCTATTCCCAAATGAACATCTTTTCTCTTAGGAAACCTCTCTCTGTTATTTATGTTGACAGCCCTAATATAGCCAAATAACTACATTCCCAGTTTGGCTGGCAAACAGAGTACTATGGAAGCCCCCGGCTTCAAACTAATGAATAGAGACTTTCCCACTGATGCTTCCAAAAGGTGCATGGAAGGTTTAAATTTTCATCTGTTACTGTCACTCATGATGCAAATGTCACTGCAGGTAGCCTTCTGACTTTTCACTTGCCAAGGAAAGTATCTTTGCAGAGTCCAGGAAGAGATGGATGTGTTTTCAAGCAAGTCTCCTGTGTTCACTTGTCAGATTAATGAACAAAGCAGATATTTCAACTAACAAAAGAGTGGGCATCCTTCTCTGAAGCAAGGACCACAATCCATCAGTCTAATGCTTCTGCCAGGGCTCAGGGAGAGGCATCCTCCTGTTCTTATTTACTTGGCCTCAGCATCGATCCAGGTGCTTTCTATTGGATAGAAATCATTCAATCATAATGCCCTTTAGAGTCAGCCTTAAGTTCCCTGTACTTTAACTCCCAATTTGTATGAAAAGCTTATCCGGATATGACATTTCTCATAAAAGCATTGACATTTAGTTTTTCTGCTCTTCAAATTTTTTTTTTCTTGAAACCTTGGCAGACACTAATTGCACTTCTGATCTATTTTCAGAAAACTGAAATAGAGAGCTATGCTCTTATTTGATGCCCATGCTTTGTAGAGGCCCTTCTCTACCTTTTCTCCCTGGTAGATTTATGGTGCTTGACTCACATTCATTCCATGTACATGATATACTTGATGCAAAATGCAACCCTACCTTCATTTTTACCCACAGCATTCCTTGTACCTATCTCTGTCCTAGCACTTGACACTTGGAGCATATAATTCTCCCACACAAGTATGATCTTCTTGAGAACAAAAACTGACTTATTTATCTCTGTATGCTTGATAACAGTAGATGCTCAATAAAATGTTTGCTGATTAGTGTGATGAATGGATAAAGAGATAGATGGGCAGAAGGAAGGAAACTGCATGTATCGGAGTCAAATCGCTCTCAGCATGAAGACAGAGGAAGAGAAATCTGATTTGCCCCAGGCCCCAGAGAAGCAAAATTAATGAAACATTTATCTAATTCTCAATATAGCTGATTAGTGATGCAATGCAGGGGTTACCTACTAATTAGTCTTCTAGAAACACTCCTTATAAGTAGAAATTCTGAAAACCTTTTGACTAGTTGTAACTAGTTGATAATCAGAGTACCATCTTTCTCAGCCAGGAATAATCAGGGTGGCACATAAGGTGAGATGGGGAGGTAATTGATTGACTTTCTTCCCACTCAGTCTGAGTTGGAATAAACTCAGTTGGGGAGACATATATTGGCATATATGATAAGTCAAAAGTGATTCAGAGATTTCCCAGAAATCAGGATAACTAGGAAGCCTTTTTTTAAAATTTGAGGGATTGCGTTTTGGCCTCTCTGCTTCCAATAAATTCTAAGCTATAAAATGAAACCTTTTACTTCCCTATGTTCATCTGAATTTATTTTCTTTTTCCCTTATAAATGATAATAATGATTTTTTACTCATAATTTTTACCTAAAAACTGAGTTTCAGCTAGTCTCAAAAAGGCTTTTGCTGAAAATATATGAAAAACCACCCAAAAGAGCAATCTCACAAATAGGAAAATTGATGAACCTTCTTATGGTTGGAACTGAGAGAGGCCAGGAAGGTCCCATGCCAACCTCACCACCTACCACATGTCAAAATGTTTACATTTGCACGTGGAAGTGTATACATTTCCATATTACATTTTTCAAGCTTTTGGAGGCCCTTCATGGGAGTGATAACACTTGCTAGTGTCAAATAGTCTTCGAATTGAGTTTGCCAGGTATGTGACACATGGGCTGTCATGCCATCTTCATTCTCCCTCCTTCTCCTACAGGCTGGTCTTGGCATTCAAAGCCTCAGATTCCTCAGGACAGATTTCCAGGCAGCTGTCACCAAGGGATTGAAATTGGCCTGCAAAATGATACCTGTTTGCTCTCCCAGCTCTAAGGAGACTTACTGACAGCTGGCAAATATCAAGAAATTCACCTATCTTGATCTCAATATAAGGTGATGTAAGTGATCATGGAAAAAAATCCCTGTGGTAATTCTGTGATTATCAGTAATCAAAACGTTAGAATGACTCTAAAGGAAAAGATAGTAATCTGGATGGCTCAACACTTGAGGGAAATGAGTGACATAAGGTTTTTTCTTAAATGTATAAGGAAGACCCCATCTTCATCCTAATTGACTTTGTGTATAATTACTCCATATCCATTTTGAATATTGTCAAGCAGGACCCCAAGAGAAAAAAAGAAAGATAAGCGTTTGGTTTTCCCTCAGGAAGTGTTCAGTCTGAGGGAGAGTTATGTTGTTGAGCTAAGGAAGCATGCAGAATCATCAAGCAATTGAGTGAGAGTACAAACCCAGGACAGAGAAATCACAATTTTGTCTGTCAGATAAGCTGGGAAATAGCATGGTATAGTATAGTCACTTAACTGTTTTAATTCTGTGTTTCCCAAATCTCACTTATTCTTAAACCATCTTTACAGTTTTTTGGCCATTTCCACATACTACTGGTATAATTATTTAAATGATATTTAAAAATCAACTTGTTGACTTTTAAATAATCTTTTTATTTTAGAGTATTTTTTTGTCTTAAAGAAAAATTGTGAAGATAGTACAGAGAGTTCCTACATACCTCACACTCAATTTTTCTTATTATTAACATCTGGTGTCAGGAGAGTGCCTTTAACATGATTAATGACTCGAGACTGATACATTATTATTAACTAAAGGCCATAGTTTACTTATAATTCCTTAGTTTTTTATTTAACTAATAAAAACATTACTTTTGCCATTACTTTTAATGGCAAAAACCACAATTACTTTTGCACCAACTAGTATTTTATATCCTTTTTATCTTCTAGGATCCCATCCAGAATACACATTACATTTAGTCATCATGTCTGCCTAGGATCCTCTTAGCTGTGACTAAGTCTTTCTTTGTTTTTGATGACCTTGACAGTTTGGGAGAGTATGGGTCAGGTATTTTGTAGAGTGTTTCTTAACTGGAATTTGTCTAATGTTTTTCTCATGATTAGACGGGGTTATAAGTTTTGTGAGGAAGACCACCGAGGTAAAGTTCCCTTCTCGTCACAGCCTATCAGGATTACACACTGTCTAGATGAGTTATCTCTGTTGATGTTAGCTTATTTATTTTTCACTTCAGCCTCACTTCAGAAGTCAGGATCAGATCACAGTTTAGATGTGCTGTTTGTATTTTCTAATACATTTTTCACAGTCTTTTTTCTTTGTGTTTCAGTTTAGGCAATTTTTGTCAACCAATCTTGAAGTTCACTGATTCTTTTCTCAGCTGTGTCAAGTCCACTGATGAGATCACAGAAGCTATCATCCCTGTTCTCTACTTTAATTTCCAGCATTTTCATTTGACATCTTCCTGTAGTTTCCATCTCTCCACTGAATTATCCACCTGTTCATCCATATTGTCCAACTTTTCCACTAGAGCTTTTAACATATCAGTCATGGTCATGTGAAATTGTGGTCAGATAGCTCCAATATCTGGGTCATATCTGAGTATGTCTTTATTTATTGCTTTGCCCATTGACAGTGTAACATATGTTACTTACTTCTGTGTGTGTTTCGTAATTGTACTGAAAGTTTAACATTGTGGGTAGGACAGCAGAGACTGAAGTAAATAGCATTCCTGCCTGGAAATGGGTATAGCTCTTCAGCTAGGCTTTTAGTGTATGGGAATTCAGGGAAAGAGTGGAGTCAATATAGGTAAGAGTTGAGCTGGATTTGAATTTAGCTGTTGTGGTGATACCTTCAGTGCCTCACTGGCTTCCATTTCCTCTACTGTCACCTTGTGCTTAGGGGTTGGTTTTCTGGAAGGCTTCTCACCATGTTCCTGCTCTACTCTCAGCTCTAGGTTTTCCGTGTGCTCTTGCCCTTCAGAGAGGCTTTCTCTGCAAGATTTTGGCCCTCCCCAGTCAAAGACAGCTATTGCTTGTTAAGTGGTGCTTGCTAGCCTGCTGATGGTGGGCAGCAGGATTTTCTGTTGCCCTGATTCAGCCTCGTATCACTGCATCTCAGGGCTCTCACAATGATCCTTCTCCCTCAGTGGTAGAAAATCTCTTGTGGTCTGGCCCAGTAGGTTTTGTGCCCCTACCAAGATGTACAGAACATTTTCCTTTCACGAGCTACAGTGGGTCCTGACCTGCGACCTGGGTGTGGTAGGGTTTGCTGTTCTTCCCAGTGACATAGGCATTTTTTCCCAGAGAGAGAAGCATCCAAATGGAATGTCTTTCTCCCAGGTTGTGATCTCTCCCTTTCTCCAGGCCTGAACCACAAGGGAAACCTTCTCTCTTTTCCCACCTGCCCCCAGTCTTTCTTGTGAACACCCAGTGGAGGGTTGCGAATAGCCTGCACGCAGATACAAATTCCTCTTCTGTTATCACTTCCCAGGGCTTCTATATTCTCACACTTTTCCACACTCCACTTTTAGCAACTCTTCTTTAAATTTTAGCTGAACTCTTCCTAAAACTTGCTTGGAAGCCCCATCTTTCATCTGTGATCTTTCAGGTGAGTCAGAATATGTGGCTTATATTTCCCTCCATAGAAGTACCTATTTTCCTTCAACTTTGGGGTAGTTGATAGACCTGTGACCTCAGCTCTCTAATGCATTCAGGAAACTGTTTCATTTTGCAGAATACCTTGCTATTTCTGGCTGTTAGAGTGTAAGCAATGCTTTTCTCAGTTTTTATATCCTGTGCAAAAGCCAGAAGTCCCTGTTACATTTTCAAATAAACATAAAATAACTTTTCAATGTTCATCCTCATCTACCTGGAATTATCTAGTTTACTACCATATTATACATATCAGACTTTGGGAGATTTTCCTGTACTAAAAGAAAAATGGACTGGATATCAACAACCCTGGATTGTACCCCTGCTGTACCACTAACTAGGTGTGTAGCCTGTGGAAAGTTATTTATACATTTTGGATTTCAGTTTTCTCATCTGCAAAATGAAGGTGTCACATCTCATTGATCCTGAAGATTCCTTTCTAGCTCTAACTTTGATTATATTTCATATTTTTAGAAGAAAAACATATTTTCACATGCTTTTAATTGTGTGTACATTCTTTACTGAACAGAGAGCTGAAATTAGAACTTAGACAAATGTTCCCTGTAATTTAAGTACTCCTGGCAGCAAGTTACATGCTCGATAAATTCACTGAATGGTAAATGTTACTTTAGGAAGTGAGAATAGTAAACAGCTGACAAAGAAGGCCTGTGCTTTACTGGCTGAATAGTTCATTAATTTCAATAATTGATATAATTATTGGCAAAATATAAATCTAGATCAGCTGTGACTCCACACATAGGAAAAAAATGAGATTTTCTGTAAATAATAGCCATAGAATTGCACCTCAGATTTCCAAAAGGAAGTTCAGTTTATAACTCACATGAAAACCAAATTTTACAGGATCTACATATTTTATAAAATATATCTATGTGTCCACTTTATTATTTACTTTTTACATTAAACGGAGTATCCAACTAAATACTACATGTATTTAAGTGTTAATGTTAAGGTTTATCTGTTTTTAAGATTTCAATTTGTCTTGATTTAAAGCATAAATAAAAATTACTTGTTGAATTGTTTTACAGTAGAAAAGCACAGGATTTAATATAAATTTTAATAGTGAAAAATACATGCAAGCATATTTATTTTTGGCTTGTCATCTCTCTGCTTGTCCCCAGAAGAGATATTCATTTTTTAACCTATTTGTTTATTCTTGTTCTCTAACTTTATTTGATGAATTTGACATGGAATTTGTGAAAATGTCAAATATTACATTAGAAATATTGCATTTATGTTGGTAAAATATTTAAACTGACCATAGCATTGCCCTATCATACTGGCCATTTCCCGATTATTGTGAAAGAGCGGTGCTTCTGATTGATCAGCAGTGTTGTTCTAGGTGAAATATGGGATTCAGAGCCTTTGGTTCCCAAAAGCAGTGTCGGACTCCAGGTGACCTTTCAGGTACGTTGTGCCCAAACCTCTACTCCTCTCCTCTGCAGTGTTGGGTCAAACTCAAGAAATTTCTCCTGTAATTCATCTTTTTGTCCTTTGAATTAACTTATTGTGATTAAATTTGTTGACTGAACATCATGCACAAATGTCACATGTGATGATGTAGTAAGGCATACACAAATATAAGTAAGGCAATTTTTGCTTTTAATATGCTTATAATTTTAAGAAAAACATAAGTAAATATCCAACGTTGTGAGGGTGAGCATCAAACCTGATAATCAAACAAGCTCTATAGTTTCAAACATGGTACCATACATTTTTGCAGTGCTTTATAGCAATGATTGTGAAATCTGATTGTCAGGATTATTTGAGGAACCTACTAAATTAGAATCTCCAGGTTTGGGCCTAGGATTTGAATATTTAGAAAACACAACAGTGATTCTGATAACCATCCAGGTTTGGCAGCCACATCTTTTGAGTTTAGCAAAGTGAAGAAGAGTTTCTTTAACCTATTTTTTTTTCTGGTAAGATAACCATAATTTTATGGAGGGATGTACTTTAACTAATGCATGGATACAGAAGGAAGGTGAACCATGGTGGTATCAGAGCTTTAAGGAAGAAGAAACTGCTCAGCATTAGCACGGATAAATGTGTTGATTGCATTATTCCTTGTCACTATGAGTGTATCAGGTAACCCTGGCACTCTCCTGATCATCAAGATGTATTTAGGATGGTCCAAATACTGCGAGGTGAAGGTTCTTGGTCACGGGTTTTGCTGTGATCTCTTCTCCTCATAGTGATGCGAAATAAGCTATTGTGCTATAATCATGGGCAAAGGCAGCCTATGGACAGTCAAATGATTGATAATGTTGAGTTTGAGCAAATCACCAAGAATTAGTAATAGCGTTGAAGGGCTTCCTGTGTATGAGAGAATGCTCTAAATCTCTCCCTACCTGTGCTCTTATCAGTTATGTGAACTAAAAATTCACTTTGTTATCTAACCTAGTTTGAATTAAATTTCATCCGACTTTCAACCTACACTACCTAATGAATATGCTCATCAAACATTTATTGAGTACCAATTATGTGTTATGCACTTTCTCAGCACTTGGGGCATATAAACAAACATAACTGAGAACCTGCTTGCATTTTGTTGACTAGATGCTCACAGCTATATCACAAGTTACTAATAACTGGATATAGTTGCTTCTTTGGGGATGGGGCTTCTACAGTGTTTGTACCTGACCAGCAAGTCTAGTCATCTGATTAATGTGATCATTTATTCAGTAATGATTTATGAGAGCTTTGGGAGCTAATCATCTGAGTTAATCCACATTAATGTATCTTTTAGGTAATATGCTTCTTTTCCCAAATAATAAACTATTGCAACATCGTTCAAATGTCTCTGCTTCCAGGAGGAATTTAGAGCCAGGGTGGAGTTTTCCATATTTCAGTTTCCATCAGAAGACTGCCTGCTATATGCGTAAAAGGACAGATCTTATTTTTCAGCCTTAATCACTATTTCGACTTACCAAGCTTGCCAAAAACTTTAGTTTGAAGTGGATGAACGTTGTACGGAACTCTGTTTTTTTCTCATAGTCTACTATTTCCTTTGGGCCCACATTTGCTCAACTTCCACTCCATTCTATTAGAACATCCTCTAAGGAAAGGATTGTACATATGTGTTGCCCGATGGAAAGACTTCAGCCAGGATCTCTTTTGCTTGGTCAGCATTTGAATGAAGTCCAACCCAGCTCACAATCCTGCACGCCCCAGCTGTGAGGGCTTTGCACTTTTACATTTCCTGCTTGTCTCCTCAGGTGTTTGGCTTTCTCCTGCCCCAACCTGATGTTCTAATAGTAGTTACTCATACTTTCGGGAGAATTTTGCTCCATGTGTTTCCTGTCCGAAATATTCGTACTATCTTATTTCTTCTTGGAATAGTAATGGCAAGCAGGTAAAAGAGACTTGGAAGGGAAAAAAAGCATCTGACTCAACCTGTGTGTTCCAACACGGCTTCCATTTAACCCTGTCATCCCCTAAAGCTATTGGATTTTTTTAAATTAACTTATTTAAATCACTTTGTTTCCTGTTTTATCTATTTTCTGTTTTTGATATTAGTTTCTGTCAATGTAGATTACTTAGTAAATTCTCAAGAGACAGTTGGCGTTATGTACTTGGTTCAAGACTTGGCAAGAGTACACAGTCAATAATGAACTTTTTGATATTAAATATTTTAACAATTATGTTCCTTGGACTATTAATACTAAAGAAAAATATTTTTAATTCAAAACCCCTTGTGAAGAGCATAACTCTTGAAAACTAAAGACTTTGAAGTGCTCCTGTTCCTGTTGGTTGTATCTAACTATACTTTCTGTGTTATTAATTAAAACAGAAATTCTGTTTTTTTGAGACAGAGTCTCACTGTGTCACCTAGGCTGGAGTGCCATGGTGCGATCTCAATTCATTGCAACCTCTGCCTCCCAGATTCAAGTGATTCTCCTGCCTCAGCCTCCCAAGTAGCTGGGATTACAGGTGTCCACTACCATACCTGGCTAATTTTTGTATTTTTAGTAGAGATGGGGTTTCATCATGTTGGTCAGGCTGGTCATGAACTCCTGACCTCAAGTGATCTGCCTTCCTCAGTCTCCCGATGTGCTGGGATTACAGGTGTGAGCCACCGCATGTGGCCAAAACAGAAACTCTTGGTATTTTTATTGATTAATTCATTTGTAAATAACAACTATATTAAACCCATTATATGTTAACATAAATAACATTTCCACTAAAATAACTATATTTTCCAAAACAAATAAAAGTGAAAAAAGTGACATTGTTTAAATTTTTGCGAATTTCTTTAACATCTGGTTTAATACAACTCAGCTGAAGTCTCATATCTTCTTTTTCATTCAATCATCACACATCACGTAGCCTCTGAAAAACTCCACTGTCTACTAATAAAAATGTAAAAGAAAAGGCCAAATAACATCTTAGTAGCACCATAAAATGCCTTTACCTTGTCTTTTGAGATTCCATGAAAAGGTTGCAGAGACCTCACCACTGCCACCATGTTTTGAGAGCTGCTACTCTGAGTGATAATCAAACTTAAAGAAACATCAGAGGCATCTTACTATAAGCATCATCTGGAATAGCAAAAATGGCATGTAGAGTTTCATCATGAAAAATGTAAAAAAAAAACAAACATATAGTTTTATTTGTCCAACCATGTAGCTTGATATTTACCTGCTCAGATGGGAAGACGACAGGAGAGAGACATCACCCAGCACCTCCAGTTCTGTGGCTGCCAGGTTTTCTGATGGTGTGAGCATAACCACGAAGGTCCTGGTGTATGGCACATGACTTGGCCTTAACATCTTTATTATTCTCATCATTTAGAAAGTGAGTTTATGTCTCCTGCCATGAACCCTTCTAACAAATTGATGAAGCCTATAAATTCTATTCAGAATACTATTTTCAGTGTTATAAATAAAATGCATAAAGTTAAAAAGAAAAATTTATATTAAAATAAGTTACTAACATGTTTTATTGAGACATAAGAAATGGCCTTTTAAATAACTCATAATCAAATCAAATGACAGATAAATAGCCAATATTATGTCAGAGTGGTGACGTGCATAAACCATATTTCAAGATATCTGAAACCATTGTAGGATGATAGGAAAATATGTCTTATTTATATTGGGACAAAGTCAGGTACAACTAATATTTCTGTGGTTTGTTGCCTACATTCATAGTAGGTTAGTAAAATATAAATGCAATTGTTTAAACCATCTTTTTCTTTTTTATACTCTCCCTGAAATCTATCCATAGATGATTGGAGATCTACTAACTCTAGGTTCAGTAATGTTTTAGACAGAAATGTTTCTGAAAATGTTATCCTTGGAGCAGCAGCATCACAATCACCTAGAAACTTGTTGGAATCGAAAATTCAAGGGTCTCACTCCAGACCTCCTGGATCAACAACTGAAGTGGGGTCCAGAAATCTGTGTTTCTCCAGATGCTGATGCACACGAATGTGTGGGCACTAATGTTCTAATAGTTCATTTACTGTACTCATGAGCAAAGTGTGTCCTGCATTAAGGAAAAGGCAGTCAACCAAGGCACATAGTCAAGAACTGAAGCAAAAGGGATCCCTTTAAGAGATTATGCAAAATTTCTTGCACAGAAGGATCCATGCAAGATCACAGAATACTAGGAAAATAGAAGAGGGCTTGGAGACCATCTGCTCTGGGAGTAATATTCACGTTAAATGACAATTCAATTATGTTCATATGTGTGTTGAAAACTACAAAGTTTAAGAATGAGGGTTTTGGTCAAGTTTTAATAAATGAATGAATGAATAGGGTCAGGTTTAACTATCTATATAGATGAATGTGGAGATGGCGGAAAGTAACAACCCTCAAGCAGTATATTTGCTATCTTAAATATTTCCAACTCTTTTATCTGTAACTAGAAAAAGATTTTTGAAGCAAATATGTAGGAACTTTCCAAAAGTCATCAGAAAATTAGTTCCAGAGCCTGAACTAGGAACTCAGGACCTCTAACCCATAATCTAATAATGATGCTCTCTTATATGTCATAGGGCAGTAACTTCACAGCCTGTACAATTTTATATGCTCAGACCTCAGAGTCTCCTCCAGAAGATAGACTGTTTCTTTCCAAGATTTTATAAACTAGATAAATAACTCCTTTAGATATATCACATTCTGGCCAGGCGTGGTGGCTCACGCCTGTAGTCCCAGCGCTTTAGGGAGGCCGAGGTGGGTAGATCAAGACCAGCCTGACCAACACAGCAAAACCCCGTCTCTACTAAAAGCACACATGCACACACACACATACACACACACACACAAAACAGCTGGGTGTGGTGACGGGTGCCTGTAATCCCAGCTACTCAGAAGAATCGCTTGAATCTGGAAGGCAGAGGTTGCAGTGAGCCAAGATCACGCTATTGCACTCCAGCCTGGTTGACAGAGCGAGACCCTGTCTCAAAAAAAAAAAAAAAAAAAAAAAAAAAAAAGGAGAGAGAGAGAGAGATCACATTCCATTAAATGATTAGGATTGGAGTGGCAGTTTAAATTGTTTACATGCTATTCAAAACATTGGAAACCCCAAGCCAAACCAAGCCAAGCCAAGCCAAGTCATTGCTTCTATAAACGCAATTTAAGACATCAATTGAAACAATGTTACTAAACAAAGAGAAAGTAGGATTGTTTTCTTGAATGAAGACATATAATTCAAGGTAACAAGTTAAAATGAAAAAAAAAAAAGAGAGAAAATCAGACCTGGAAATAGGGCATTCTAATTGTAAATACCAATGAATAATGGAGCACACTTCAAGGGAAACACTAGGAGATTCATTGCTGAGGAATGGATCTGAGAATAATTTCTCATTTCAAGATTTCTTTTCATAGAGCTGTAGGTTAGATGAACAATTTGCTGCTGCTGTGCCCTATTTTTCTATTTGTAAACTCAGTAAGCTTTCAAGACCATGTTGTTTACGCTCTCTTATAGAATGTTGTCCTAACCCCTCTAATAATACCAAGTAATATTTACCATAGACCTTGAAATTGGAAAGAAATTCCCTAAAAACTAAAGTCATTCATTTTCCATGTAGTTTAGCTAAGTGACATTTTATTATAGATACATTTTATGTATAGGAAAAATTAAAACTATTCATGAAGTTTTTGCTACAGAAGAATACTAAGGTTAAAAAAAATAATCTTACACAAAAATCTTGGAACTTGCCCCCCAAAATTCAATGCTTAATGAATATTTGACCTATGCTACATAAATAACAACAGAGAAAAAAATACTGGGGAGAGTTCAAGTTTATTGTAGGAAATATGTGCATATAAATAAAAGACTATAGAAATGAAAGTCCCCTTATACTTGTTCATACTGTCACCATGGGGAAATCTTTTGAATGGGCTTCTGAGTCCACATAAATAAAAGAATTAAGAATGCTAGTCTAATTGCTACAGAGAATTGTGCAGTCATGCCAAAGTTTCAAATAGGGAAATATTTAAATTAAATGACTCATGGCTCCGGAAAGTATTTCTTGTTCAAAGTCATATAATATGGGTGGACCACAACAATTCAGAAACCTTCACCCAGATTCAACAAAAATCTCAATTAGTGCACATGGTGAAATAATAAAATTCATACAATTACTTTAAAAAGGGACTTGAGAGGTCATCAAATCGGAAAATAAAATCGCAAGCTCTACAATTTAGAAGGCAACTTAGCAATCTTACAGTAAAATTATTTCTCATCACTTTTTTTGCCTTACTCTTTACTGATCAAGCATATTTCTGAACTCTACTTTCCTACCTTCTATGCAGATAATTCTAAATATAATTAATATTTGTATTAATGACTTAAAGTTATCAGTCTAAGAGGGCATTAGTTTTCTATTGTTTTGTAGCCAGTTATCACATACGTAGTGACTTGAAATAGCACCTATTTATATGCTTACTGTTTCTATAGTTGGAGTCTAGCACATTCTAGCTAGTCCTTTGATCAGGGTCCATCTCAGAAGGGTGAACTCAAGGTGCAGATGGCTGTGTCCCCATCTGGAGCTGTGGCTAGGGAAAGATACACATCCAAGCTCCATCAGGTTGTTGTCAAAATTCATTTCCTTGTGATTGTAGGACTGATGTCCCTATGGTATTTTTAGCTGTCAGTGAGGATTTCTCTCTTCTTCTTGAGGCTATCTTTGGGAGGGATGGAGTGGCTGACACCTGTAAATCCAGCACTTTGGGAGGTCGAGGTGGGAGCGTTACTTGAGGCCAGGAGTTCAAGACCAGACTGAGCAAG
Organism: Gorilla gorilla gorilla; assembly: GCF_029281585.2. Lineage (NCBI taxonomy): Eukaryota > Metazoa > Chordata > Mammalia > Primates > Hominidae > Gorilla > Gorilla gorilla. The sequence continues at coordinate 44,395,584 of NC_073227.2, read as the reverse complement.
AGCAACATAGAAAGAGTCCATCACTACAAAAAATTTTTTTGAATTAAGAAAAAAATAGAGGCTACACTTGGAGCTTCACCAGGTGGCCCCTTCTACTTCAGGAATGGAGAACCTTCTTCAACTGGAATTTCATTCATGCTGCTTTTGACTTCCCCTGCTGAGACCAGCCAAAAAAGGGTTCAGGTGACTAGGTCAGGCCCAGTTGAATACTTTCCTAATTCCATATAACATTACCAAATCCTATGAGTTAAATCCATTTCAATTCATAATGTGGGGAATTATTGAGTGTATATGACAAGAGGATGGTAAATCTGGGAGAGTCATCCTACAGTTATGTATGCTATAGAATTCCATGCAATGGAGAAGACATGGACTTTGAAATCAGAAAGGGAGGGGTTAAAAACCTAACTTTGCCACCTGATTTATTCATAATAGATGCTTAAGAAATATTTGTTGATTGAATTATGAGTGAAAAAGTGAACAAATGAACAAGGAATATGTAAATGAATGAACTTAACATTTCAAAGCCTGTTTCATCATTGAGAAAGAAAAATAATAGCACTGAATTGAAGGATGCTTATGAGAATAAAGTGAGATTATACACAAAAAGATCTTGGCACATAGTTAATATTCAATAAATTGGCACCTAGTATTAATCTTTCTACAGTGGCATAAAAGTGGCTTACCACTTTTATAAGGACTTCTAATGTCTCTGGTTTGCTGCAGCAGTCTGCTGCTAACACCAGCAATAATTTCAATCTTTGCATTTTTCTTCTCTTTCCCTTGCTTGTAGAGCTACTGGTTCTGCTACTTCTTTGATCAACATTGAAGTCAGATATCTTTAATAGCCATACAGTGTTTTCTTCCTTATGCTTAGTAAATTAGTTGTATCGGTCAGGATAATAGGGGTTTACAACAATAAAAAAATGCATTTTTACATATTTGCATACTGCTTATCACAAGTAGGCTATGGATCTCTCCCATGCTTCAGGATCTAGGCCAATGAAACACCCCACCCTAAACCACTGATCATCTCAAGGCAGAGAGGAAAGGAACATGGTGGAACCACCCCATGGCTCTTAAAACTTCTGCTTAAATATGGCACTCATATTTCATTGGGTACTCTAAATCATATCACCAAGCATAACATCCATGGGGCAGAATGCATAATTCCCCCACAGAAGAGCAGCAAATATTTTAATACAATCAGTCTCATTTTAGTGCTCATCCTTATATAGTTAATGGTTTTCAATTATGCTGCTCATTTTTGCTTTAGGTTCAGGGGCTGTTTTACTGACACCACATTGTTGGTTTATGTGCTTAGAGATGTAATGTGGAAGGAGTCATAATATTCAGCTTTGTTTAGAATTTATCTCACAAAATACATTACTTTAAAATTATAACTAAAAATATTCTGGAAAATATCACCCAATTATTTGTTTAAAAATCATCCTAATTTAGATATTCACTTTTAATGTATGCTAGCCACTTTTTGTAAACCAACAAACCACAGAAACACCCTTGTTCAGAACATTTCAAAATCAAGAAGGTAATTCTTTAGAATGTCAGACAGTAGCATTTATTGGAGAGTGAATTTAATCAAAAGTACATTTATTTCATAGTACTATCCATAGTTTATACTTTCAGTTTCCATTTCCCGGTAATTCAGAGAAATTACAGTCAGTTCTAATGATCAATAATATATGTCATCATTACAGTTGCTTTGATTAAGGAAACAGAAGATACACTGTAATGTAAAGACCTCTATAATGCACCAATTCTTGTAGATAGTACTTTGTTTCTTCACAGTGAATGGAAATTAGACATTTCAGAACATTAGAACACTACATTAGCCACAAAATAATGTACTATTGCATTGACAGTATATTGGCCATAGGTGAAATTATTCCCTCTAATTCTACAATAACTTCATAATTAAAAAAAAAAAAGTATCCTGCAGCACAGGTCTTTCACTACATAAAGGAATTTGTGATGTCTTGAACATTTCCTTAATTTTATCTGTGACACAGAGGCCCCCTCGTGGTGGCATCTAGGCATTTGCAGTGACTATTTCTAAAGAAGAGTTTCAGGCTGACTGGCATAAACAGGGCCTTTCAGGTGGAGTGAGGCTTGGATAAGTTCAAATTTCTGAGGCTCTTGGCATGTGTAAAAATTACCAAAAATAAGTCTAATAAAGATAGAATATATTGCGGTGTATTTTAAATTTTTTAGCATGCACAAATGCAGTGGAATATAATTTTATCCTTTAAACAGAGAGAAAAGGTCAAAAATATGAATTCAAAGTTTATAGATGGAGGTGACATGTATTCATAGAACCAGGTTTAAAGGTGCACACCGAGCAGCTTCCAGGGAAGTCAGTTAATCTTTGTGATAGTGGTGGGCTCTTCTCATTAACTACAATTTTAAATTTGAGTTCTTCTGTTGATGGGGGATTAAGCCAAGTGTTCCTCCTTCCCAACCAGTCCAATTCCGTGCCTCAGCTCCTCGGCTCCCCACTCCACCCTGCTTATTCTTGTGAACAGATAAATCATCTCAAATGAGGACTCTAAGAGGAAAAAATGGATATTCAGCATAGGACAGAGCTTGCACTGTTTCCTTTTTTTCCCTCCTATGTTACCCTTGGTTCAGCAGTAATCATGAAAAGTAAACATAAAAATTGAGAAAGTGTTTTGGACAGGAAGTGGAATATGATAGGCAATGTCTTTAAACTTCCATGATGAGAGTGTGGCTTGAAGTCTTCATTAACCTTAGAGAATACTCAGGTACATAGCCAAAGATTCTGAATTAGAAGGCTGTTTTGGTCCTGTGAAACTGAATTTGAATATCCACTCCAGGGTATCCTGTATCCTGGGTCAGTTTGGCATATATCACCTTGGCTACAAATTAGAATCAACTGGGGAACTTTGTAATTCTGATTCCCAGAACATGCGTCTGACTAATTCAATCAGAATTTCTCAGAAAGGCTCCAGGAATCTCCTACAAATTCTAATACGCTGCTGATTTGAGAAACACTGGGCTGGAAAACAGAAAGGTCACAGGAGTGTCCCCATCAGGCTAAGACAACCAGGGACACACCTGAAATTCCACAAAGTTAGATTTCTTAATTCATTGCCATGAAGGGCTTGACACAGAGGAACTGTGAGTGCCTCGGTAAACAAAAGCAAAGATGGAGTTATTTGAGTACACAGGAGGAGGGTGGACGCTAGTGTTTTGATAGGCTGAAAGCAAAGCAGAGCTGTGTATAAAGGGGTCAACATCAGGTCTGCAATGCAAAGTGGACCCAGAGTTTTCCTTCCTTGGCAACAGGAATGTTGAGATAGATATGCAGTGTTGTATCCAGAAACCCTTTATCTGAAGCTCTGCAACTGGGTAGAAATCAAGAATGCTTTTCTGTGTCAAAATGACTTAGATCTTCCAGGCAAGAAAAGAATACGTCTTTCTCACAGATGTGATTTCAGGCAGTGTTTCTGATAATCCATGATTTGGGAGAACAAAAATTTCTCAGAGTATAGGAAAGCAGCAGTCACTCAAAGAATAGGACACATTATAGTTGCAATATGTGCTTGGAGGAAACAGTGATTCCTGTTAACTTTGCAGGTGGCTTCATCGGTGTCTGTTATTCCAGCTTGATGAATGGTGGGCCAGATTTTTACAGTCTGAGCTAATTGTTTTACCTTCTCAGACATGGCAGCTATCCCCACAAAGTTGCTTCCAATAAGAAATATAGGGCACAAAAAGAGGATCCCGATAACATGTCAGTGTGTAGATGTTATTCATGAATTAATTCAGTGAAGATGTATTGAGTGCCTACTATGTGCTGGGCTCCGTGCAGGGAACTGAAAATTCACTGATGAACACTACTCAATCCTCAGCTCTCAAGAAAACTGGTTGGAGAAAAGCACAAATAAATAGGCAATTACAACAGTGTATAGAAATGTTATAGCTGGATTTAAAATAGAATTCCACAGACAATTAATCCAGTCCGGGGTATTCAGAAACTGAAAAAATATCAGACGTTATGGAAGAGAGAGAAATGGTGGGGAGTTGGGTGTAGGGAAAGGGGTAGAAAGGTGGAAGTAAAAGAAAAAGGACTTTGAAAATATAATCATCTGGCTTCTAATCCAGGCTCTACTGCTGTAACTCAGAGTTTTCTCGCTTGTAAAGTAAGGAAAACAAAACAGAAACATTAATTGAGTACCAGACAGAGTTCTAAGTAATAGGAAGAGATCAATTAAAAAAAGAGACAAGCACCCTGGAAATTAAAGCAGGTGTTTATTTGCAGAAAGTAAATAAAAACCATAACGAATAACTTAATTATTTACTATGTTAGGTAATCAATGTCGAGAGGTGCTGGGGAGAAAATGCTAGCGGAGGAGTCCTGGGAGAGGCGGAGGGAATTGAGGACTCGTTGTGACGACTGTCAAAATGTGTAGGCAGCACGGGGCATTCTGGTGAGGTTAGATCACAGAAGTCATGCTTAGCTAAGCTAAGAGGGAATCCCCTGGCCTGTGTCAGCCACAATTTTGACCTCACTCAATATTTCCCTTCTGACTTCAGAAAGCCTGACTTTGTACCTTAGATAAACTTCTTATTCTATAGCACAGTTTTGGACTTCTCATTGAGAACATTTCTGAAAAAGCCATCAGACAGCAGTTGACATTTCTTGCAAATACTGGTAGCAGTTGAAGACTTTAAGGCAAAGCCCTGGTTTGCTTATAATGTTCTAAATTTCCGTTAGATGTTCTTCCCCTTTCTTTCATGCCCTACTTCAACCAAAAGCTGATTAAAACATGGTCCTCAACACCCACTCTTTCACCCCTACCCCTCATAACCAGAACAATGTGTAAGATATTTGACTTGTCACATTCACTAGGATGCAGAGGCATTTTGTTCATTTGGTGGACAAGGTCAGGGATGCTGAATGGTCTGCAATTTATGAGCCAGTGCATGTTAATTTTTTGAAAACGGATTTCTTTCACAATGCCAATAACATCTCACTAAGAAACATTGGGTTAGAAAAACAAAACTTTGTCCAAAAGATTTAGCTATTTTGAAAATTAGATTATAATATGCTCAAAGCCTACCTACCTCATTTGTTAAGGTATTTCTATTTTAGCATAAAATACTTCAGACGGGTGAGGTGTGGTAATGCCTGTAATCCCAGAATTCTGAGAGGCCAAGGAAGGTGGATGGCTTGAGCCCACAAGTTCAAGACTAGCCTGGGCAACATGGTGAAACTCCATCTCTATAAAAAATACAAAAATTAGCCAGGTGTAAAGGCCTGCACCTGTAGTCCCAGCTATTTAGAAGGCTGAAGTGGGAGGATCACTTGAGCCTGGGAGGCCAAAGCTGCAGTGAGCCATGACATCATGCCACTGAGCTCCAGTCTGGGCAACAGAGTGAAACCCTGTGTGAAAAAAAAAATTAATTAATTAATTAATAATAAAATACTTCAGAATATACAAGGAAATATGTATGTGTTCATTTAAGCTACATTTTAGCGATAGTCAATTGCTGTAATCAAGAATTTACACTCCAGATATAGTAAGTATCTAATCAAGATGACTATGGACATAGGTTTTGGTAATTCAAATAATAAATGTTACAAGATTTTATTTATAAAATTTGATGCTTAATAATTAGCAAAATGGTGACTGTAATGGTTTTTTCAATACTGAAATTGGTGTTATTAAAAATGTATAGATTCTAAATGGTAGTGCATTCTTGCGCCTCCATGGTATGAAATAAACACACGAATAATGATGTTCAAAGCTTAATTGCTAAATGGTCCTGAATATTGAACATGGTTAAATGAACTATGATAAACTATCATTTTGCTCTTAGGTATATACGGGGACTACAGTCTAATTGATATGAAAATTTTAATATATGCATATAATAGAATATTATACATTAATGAGAATGAACCATTGCCACACACAGCAACATGGATGAATTTCAGCAACGTAAAGTTGAATAAAAAGTCAAACATAAAAGAATATATACTGCAAAATTTCATTTTAACCAATTTCAGAAATTGATTATACTAAAATTAATTGTGCTATGGTTATGAAATAGGATATTATACAGCTATTAAAACATTCAAAGACATTAAAAACTCATAATTTAATAAGACAGTAATTTTAAAAACTGTATATGTAATATATGACTCCCATTCCGGGAAATAAAATACATGTATAAGTTGCTAGGAGCATAAGAAAGGTGTGCAGAGAGGTATCAATCAGGGTCTCAATAAGAAATATAGTGATATACTGAGAATAATAAAAGGAGGCTTTATTTTAAAAAGGGGAGAGCAGGATATAGGGGAACTGCAAGGAATAACACAGTTACTCCAAACAACAAGAGAGCTATTACCACCCCTAGACTTGAAGAGACAAGAAGAAGACCAGTTACCAAAGCACAGGAGAGAGCTGGCTAGAGGTAGCCTTCTTGAGAGGAGCAGTGGTTGCAGGCGAGGGACACAGCCAGGCCAAGATGAACGCAGGGAGGAAAAGGGGAATGGTATAATTCACTCTCCTTCCTCCTGTCTGTCTTCTGCTGGGGCTTTCCATTAGCAAAAGCGAACAAGGCATCTCTGATGTGGTCCATACAGGTTGGCTCACCAGACAGAGAAATGGGTATGCAAATGTATGGGTGTGTCTATCAATACTGAGGGTGTTCAGGGGCAGGTCTCAATCCAAGTGGCACAGATTACACATGGGATTGATTTCCTGGATTATCTTAAGAGAGGAGATGCTGCAGGGATGATCAATTGTTTTCTCTATGTACCTTTTTATTGCTTTACTGTAACAACAATATGTGCAGTATTTGTTTTAATTCTGGGGGAAAAATGTATCTGTGTGTGTGAAGAGATGTGTATATGTGGCTGTGAGTGAATGTCTGTGAGTGTATGTGTGAGAGAGAGAAAGAAAGAGGGGAGGGGTGTGAGAGGCAGTGTTTTAATGAGATTGTATGTGTGCAGGTGAAGTGGTAACGGTAAAGTGAGATGTCGTGTCTGTGTGTGCATGTGTCTGTGGGAGAGGCATATTAATGAGTGTATGCGTATATGAAATGTGGAGGTGAGGTATATGTGAATGAGGACATTTGTGAGAGTGTACAAGTGGATCTGAAACTATATGTGTGTGAGGGGTGTGTGTGTGTGCACATGTATTTATGTATGTGAATAGGTGTGTTTCTGTGAGAGAGTTGGGAGCTGGGTGTGCAGGAGGGGTGTGTTTGTGACAGCGTATGTGAGGTGCACAGGTGGACCCGAAACAGTGCTGATAAAGGGTAGGCCTGTGTGTTTGAGGGTGCATTTGTGAGAGGTGTGTGGCAAGGATGTGTGTGATGGGACATACATATTAGCATGTGTGCATGCAGGTGAACACATATGTGAGTGTCCTTAGATACATCTATACCTATAGAAATAGAAATATTTTCTTCCAGAAAAAAAGAAAAACTAGAAGAAATTATGCCAAAAATGTTAATAACAGTAATCTCTAATGACAGGATAAGAAGCAACTTTCATTTTCTTTACTTTTTTTGTTCGATTGTAATCAGGAAAACAATGAACATTTTAGTCTGTTTTCTGTGCCCCAAGAATACATGAAAAGACATATTGTACCTTTTTGGCAGCATGTAAAAAATCTTGACTAATAAAATATTCCTTTATGGGACTATGTTTGAAAATGGGAATCGCCTTTTTCGATATATACCTGAATAGATATCTAAATCCCTGGTTCATTTGTAGAAGGAAGTCTTGCGTTTAAATTTGAAAGAGATTAAAACATTTAATATTGTAATATAACTCAATTAATTCCTAGGTATTCAATAACTGAAACTAATTGCTACCGATGTTTTCAAGCCAATGACCTAATGGTTTTTGCATTAATGAGTCAGTGAAACTAGTTCAATGTCCCATTTATATCAAACTGCTTCAGAGAGCTAAAGGGCTTTAGGCTTTCCAAAAACTCAAAGCTTATACTAGACATTAATAGCGATTATCAATAGAAAGAGGGGTTTAGATAAGTTTTAATTTTTTCTTTCACTTTAACGTTCTATTTACAGATGTTTTGTTTGTTTTTAATGATGTATATCTAGGGCTTATGTAATAAGGCTTCTGTTAACTAATTTTAAAGCAGGTTTTCTTCCTAAGTAGAAGAAATAGGCCTTGAATTCTTTCACTGATAACTTATTTTCTCTGCACTGCCTCATTTCGCTAATAACAAAATATGGAATTTTCCCTCTTCCAAGTGATATTTTTATAAAGGAAAAGTTTGTGCCAGTAAATGGCTGAAGTGTTATTCTATTTTTAATTTATTTTGAGCTTAGAAAGGTTTTTTTAAAGTGAGTTACTACCACTGACATCAAGTCTTTCAGTCCAATTTATTTTGTATTGTTTACTGTAGGCTCTATGGTATCTATGTAACTTGAATTGGTTGCCAGTCGACCAAAAATAAAATTCTAAGTCTCCCAACTATCTGAACAAGCCCCTTCTCTCAGCCAAGGGCATTTCAAAGTTATCCTGAAAAATTAGTTTAGGCCATGATGGGAAGGGGAGGTTGGACATGACTCCATAATACCCTCCTCTCTTTTGGAATTCAGGAAAAGCTGACCAGCATAAACTTCAACAGACCTTAGAACTGATAAGAAATATTTACAATCTATTCCCTCTAAAGTCTGCTACCTGGAGGCTTCATCTGCATTATAAAACTTTGGTCTCCATAACTTCTTATCATAGCCCAGGCATTTCCTTCCTATTGATTCCAGGTCTTTAGATAATAACTGTTCAATCAATGCCAATCAAGAATCTTTAAATCTACCTGTGATCTGGAAGCCCCCGCTTTGAGTTGTCCTACCTTTCCAGATTGAGCCAATGTACATCTTACATGTATTGATTGATATAACTCCCTAAAATGCATAAAAGCAAGCTCTACCTCGAACACCTTGGGCATATGTCATCAGGATCTTCTGAGGCTGTTATGGGCCTGTCCTTAACCTTGGCAAAATAATCTTTCTAAATTGATTGAGAACTGTCTCAGATATTTTTGGGCTCACACTTGAAGTCACAGAAAACTAGTTTAATTTTATGTAGATAGCAATTAATAAGTAATTACATATATCAGATCTTTTCTTCACACTAAGCTTTTAAAATGGGAACAAGTCAAACTCAATTGCAAATGCTATTAAGTGAGGCCAAACTCAAGACAGTCATGGTTGCAAAACATAATCACTCAACCAGAGAGGAGCGCTCACACCCAGGAATGCTTTCTATTGTCTGATCCGTGCTTCTCCCTTTGTCTCACATCATTAAATAGCACATCATTAAATAGCACATCATTAAATAGACTGACTTCAAATAATATCATTCGGAAACTGCCAGGAAAATGTTGACAGAAACAAAAACCCACCGTGTGCCTTTTCCTAGGGGTAAAGGAAGAGAGATCAGGCTTTTACTCAGGGGCTACATCAAAACACTGCTGTGGTTCAGTGAACACTTTATTTTCCCACTTGAATTTGAGCTTTTCTGCAAGATCACTCCTGCCAATCTTGCGGAGATGTCGAGCCAGGAGGCGAAGTTTGTCGGTGAAAGTTGGAAGCGATTTTTTCCAGAAGCAAAGAAGCTCGTGGATCTGTTCTGTGAGATCATCAGGGTTCTTGAGTTTGATGAGCTGAATGGTGCTATGGCGCAGAGGGAGAGTTGAGGAAAGAGACTCAGCATTTTCTTCTGAGAGCTCCTCAGCCAGCCAATGGAGCAAGTTATCCCAAAGGGCTTCTGTCAGGCACAGGAGGAACACTCACGGTTAGGACCCTCTCCTGGGGGATGCATGGGTCTAACCCCCCACACCTGTTTATAGGAAGTCTCCCTGCTCTTTTGTTTGGCCTTGGAGCAGTGCAGAGATATGAGACTACCTGGAGCAACAATCAAAAGCCTCTGAATCCCTGGGATTCTGGGATCATCTCCTGAGGGTACTAGCAATTGCAGAGAGTTTTAAATGCTTATGAAATTTTAATGTACCTGAGAACCAAGAGGGCATGTTAAAATGGTTTTTACGCTCTGCTCTACATAATCTAATTGAGCAAAACTAGTGTGGGAGCAAACTTGGCATTTTTAACAAGCTCCTAGAAGATGCTGTTGCTGAGGTCCCCAACCATGCTTTGAGTAGCACTGTTTGTTTGTTTGTTTGTTTGTTGAGACGGAGTCTCGCTCTGTCTCCAGGCTGGAGTGCAGTCATGCGAGCTGGGCTCACTGCAACCTTCGCCTCCTGGGTTCAAGCGATTCTAGTCTAGCCTCAGACTTCTGAGTAGCTGGGATTACAGGCACAAGCCACCACACGACGGGATTTTTTTTTTTTTTTTGTATTTTTAGTAGAGACAGGGTTTCATCTGTTGGCCAAGATGGTTTCAATCTTCTGACCTCGTGATCTGCCCACCTCAGCCTCCCAAAGTGCTGGGATTACAGGCGTGAGCCACCACGCCTGGCCGAGTAGCATTGTTTTTGAAGGGTCATTTTAGGTTCAAAACCTATTTCTCCTTATTAGTACTAATCTGATGCATAAATTATACCAGCAGCTAGCCAATCCTCACACACATCCCTAACTATACACACACTCACACACACAGGCAAACACACACACGACACGATCTACCACCCAAAAACAATTCTGTGGAAGATCCTTTACACCAACACTTTCCACTGGGCCGTCCTCTGTTGACTCCTGTTCACCTGTTGTTATGGTTGTTACTGATGTGTAACTTAGATCCATAACTCTGAATAAAACCTCTGTCCCCTACTGTCTCTCTCCTTTCACATTCCAGCCCTTCCCTGCATTATAGCCACTTTCTCCCACTCTCATGCTCACCCCTGCACCAGTTTCCCTGGTCTGGTGTTAAGCAAACATTCCATCTGCCTTCCATTACTGAACTATTCCTTCCTCCTACACACTCCTGTAAATTGCACCCTGATTTTACAATACAAAGCCACCTTTCTGCGAAAACAAGGAAAAGGGGCCAGCACTTCCTTGTTCTCCATCATCACTTTCAACCCAGTGTTCTGCTACCTCCATGCAGTGCATTCATTTTGAAGTCCATGTTATCTGGGCAGGCTTTTCTCGTCCCATCCACGTCATCAGCAACACTCTGTAGGCAACTTCATCAGCAGCCCTGTGGATCATCATTCACACCTCTGACCCCAGTTCCTTAATTTTGTCAACTCCAATGACATATCTTGTGACTCCAAACTAGAAACTGACTCTCAAGGCCAATCTTCATGTTTCATGCTCAGCCAGAATTATTCTACCTCCTTGGCTTTAGCCCCTTAATATTGCTGCTGACCTCTACCTCCTAAACATATTCCATGGCCTCTATTCCTTTGCTTCTGCTCAATATGCTCTTTGCTGCCATCACTACTATAGTGATCCCTTGGTGTCCCCCAGTCATTCGATCACCTCTGCAGGGTCTCATATATCTCTGTACCTGCACTGCTGCTAGTGATCAACTATGCACATCAATGATGGTCTTGTGTCCACCTTAGAATATATTGTCTTTTTTAGCTTTCATTTTTCTCAGTTTGTCAATCGAATCTTGTGTTATTCAGATTGCATTCAGTTACCTGGGCTGCCTGAGGTTAGGAAAATATGTTGAATGTGATCAACAAACTGTAAGCTATTTTGTACCATTTGAGTCCTTAGTCGCTTGAAAATCCATTAAAAATATTTTTTCTAAACTCAATAAAAATTTGTTTGTAACAATGACATAAATCTTTTCTCCTATCTTTAGCCCCAATCTCACTCTCATTCTGTTTCACTCAGCCCATGTCTGCTTCTCCTACTTTACCCAAAGCCATTTGACTTGAGTTCTCCTAACTTTGTTTTCATTTCAAAATTACTTTCTTACAAAATCTCATTCCTCTGTGTTTGCTGGATTCCATCCCTCACATTGCTTTTCATCAAGTATTTTCCCTTCACACCTGCCCCTTAATCTCCTCCTCACCAAGGCTCCTTCCTTGCTTCCTATAAACACTCTCAGGCCTCCTCATCCCTTGCTACTGCTACTGCTACTGTGTCAAGCTATTGTGGTATTTCTTTCCTTCTCTTTATCACATACTCTTTCAAAATCTAATGTAAACTTGAGGCCTCAAGTTCCTCACTATCAACTCACTACTTAAACCTCTGCTTTAGGCCTTCTATGCCCTTCTTCAAAACTCCGTTGAAGCCTTTCTTTCCAATCTTATGAGAGGCCTCCTACTTACTACTCACTGCACTGATTCCTGGCCTGTGTCTTCTCTTACTTCCTTGGAGCATTTTACTCCTCTCCTTGGAGCCCCTGGCCTCCCCTGCTTCTCCTCTTTCCTCTCTTGCCCTTTGCCAGCTGTCTTCCTTCCAATATTCTTTTCCCCCTGCTAACTCTCTTCCTCCTAATACTGCTGTATTACTGCATCCCATCTCAGGTCTCTTCTATTTCTGTCCTCGCCCCTCAATGAATGCATCAACTCTTACTGACGTTACCATCACCACTAACTATGGGAAATATCCTAGATCTACCCAATCTTTATCTTTTGGCATTATTTTCCTAAATCCTGGTGTAGCACTCACAATATTCATCTCCTAGTTATCTCTATCAGTGTATTCTACAGCCAATACAAATGTCATATTTCTAAAATCAGAATAATCAATGATGGTCTTTCCTTCTCACTACTTGATCTTCCTTTACTCTATTCACTTTCTTAGTTAATGCAGCCACTCCGCTGAGCAAGCTGAGACATGTGATGTTATTCACATTTTTCAAAGCCTGTTTCTTATCCCCTGAACCCAAGTCCTAATGTTCCTAACTCCGAGCCTCTCAAATATTTGCTTTACTTTCCTGCCTTGCTGAGTCAATCTTAACCATGTCCTACCTAGCTTCTTCCTTGCCTATTGCAGGAACGAGGGTTCTAACTTGTATCCCTGCTGTCAGTTTTGGTTCACCTGAAAGTCTAATTTGATTTTGCCAGTCCCCTGTTAACAAATTTCTTGTAGGGTCTTCCTATTGTCTAAACGTCTTTATTTGGCATTTAAAACTTTTCATAGTTTTCTCCCACTCAAAATGTCTAACCTCATCTACTGTCACCCTTCCTACAGCAGTTCTGATGGCATTGGTCATGTGGGAGGATTCATGTGAGGACAAATATCTCCCATCCTGTGTAATAAACTAGAATTTCCTAGTACCCATAAGAAGGATCCTTCTACCTTTGTATTCTCCAGTGACTGTTAATGATGGCAGTGATTATGCTTTTATCTGGACATCAAATTCTTCAAAGGTTAACAGCATTATTAAACTTGCAAAGCTTTTATCTGTTGCTGTTGTTGTGTTCTATATCATCTGCTCTCTTTTTAAACACAGTTTATTTATCACTGAAAGGGTTTATAATATGGTGTTTATTCTATCCTATTCCTAATGGAGTTTAATAAGACCTGAACATTTTCTGTACCAATCCGTAAGGGCAACCTCATATCATTCATAATAGACCTGATGCACTAGTAAGAATATCCTCGTTGATGTCTTTTGAAGACCAATAAGTTATCACATTAGTAGCTACTGATATCACAAAATAAAATGTTTCAAGAGCTAAAATAGAATAAAAGTTTCCAATTCTACCCTGAAATCTGTAGCATTATTATGTACTTGAATTATGCATAATTATAACCAAATATTAAATGTTTCTTATGGTTTCATATCAATATATACCTCAAATTCAAATAGATTGACTTCAAACGTTGATTTGAATTGAACGTACTTTAAGATTTACAACTTAAGAGTCAACATTTCAGCTCAAAGTATAGTCATCTATTAGTAAACTAAGCAATTGCTAGCCATACAAATAAAATAAAACTCAGTAACATTTATATTTCTTGTTGATTTCAACTCAGCTTTAATTACATGCAGATTTAAGAATGCTAGTTTGGTTTATTTGTATATGACCTCCCAGGAAATAAGTATTTATTAGGCCAATAAAGTTAATGACTGTTTGATTGGAAAGTCACTTTCTCCATTCCTTTTTATGAAATGATTCACATATATATAACATATAAGGGGGTGGGGAAGCACTATAATGATGACAAAGCAAATATTCCTCACCTACAGGATCCTTAGAAACTCTTTTGGTACTCTGTGGACGGTTGATTAATTTCTTATGCTATTGGGGAAAAGGAACACAAAATAAACAGAAGTAATTAATTTGTGAATAAGCTACAACAAAAATTCATCTGAACATCATCTCTATTTTGAAGAAGTACTGAATTCCATACCTTGCAAAATTAAATACTGTATTTGTGCATGCATGCTCAGCAATTGTTTTCCTAAGATAAAGCCAAGTATACTAACCCAAATATTTCAGCACATTTAAATTTAAGAATACACATTTAAATATTATTATAGCACTCAGATTAACTCTAAATGAACATTTTTCCAACCAAAATTTAAAACTGTTAAACCAACTAGCGTAGAGCAAGCTACCAGCATGCTGTAAAGATGGTATTTTGTATTTTGTAAAATCCCTTGTGGGGCAGGCACTTTGCTTCAACACTCAGCACAGAACCTGGCACCTAACAGGTTAAAAATAATCAAATCAGTGTGCAGATATTATTTGAAAATCAACCTTTTATCAAGAAGTAAATATATTTATTTCACTAGCTTTCTACACAGTCTGCAGAACAGTTTTTTCTCAGGTAATATGAGATAGTGGAGACAGCATATGAGATAAAATAAAATTATCTGGGTTCAGATCCCTAGCCAGTGGTTGAGTAGCATTGCACTTTAGAGAATTTATTTAAATGCTCAGCCTCAGCCCTGAAATGTCTTTATGGATGCCTACATCACAAAGCCTTGCACACAAATGTTCATAGCATCTTTATTTGAATTAGCCAAAAACTGGAAACAACTAAAATGTTCTTTAGTGGAAAAATAGTTGAACAAACTGTAGAATATCCACACTACAGGAACTAAAGTAATAAAACAAAACAAAACATTGATACATGGGACAATTTGCAAGGGCCTCAGGGCATGATGCTAAGAGAAATATTCTAGTCTCAAAAGGTTATGTATTCTGATTATATCACATTCTTGAAATTACAAGATTATAAAGATGTAGAACAGATTAGTGATTGCCAAGGGTTACTGATGAAGGGGGAAGGGGTGAGGGAGCACAAAAGGGATCTTTGTGGTAATAGAATAGTTCTATATCTTGAATGTGGTAGTTGCATAAATCTACACCTGATAAAATGCCAGAGAACTATACATATACATTGTATCAATGTCAACTTCCTGGTTTTGATATCTTGCCATAGTTATCTAAAAAGCAACCACTAAGGAAATCTGGGTAAAGAATACATTGAACTTCTCTGTACTATATTTTGCAACTTCTTGTGAATCTATAATTACTGTATGTCAAAACGTTTTTTAAAGCTTATTTCACAGCAGTGATACAAGGATGATGTAAGTGTTACATGTTAATGAGTAGCATACTGCTTCCCACTGAGCGCTCTAATACAAGTTAGTTGAATCTGAATATCATGTTTTATAGGCATCCTTGTCACAAATATTACATAAACATGGAAGCATATAAAACTTCCATTAAGAAGTTTTAATGGGAAAAAATTAAGAAAAATAGCATGAGTTGAAGTATGCTATTATACTGTAGCACTGCAAAATAAATGCATATAATTTTCAAGGCATCAACTATGTGTTTGAACCCCTGAAAATATTGAGAAAGAAATACTAATTTAAATAATGCAGCAGATTGTATCATTCCCATCAAAGGGCACATGGCCTTGGACAAGAGATACATATTGAGACTTTTCTTTATATCAGTAGTATTTCCCCTCCATAACTCTTTGTTCACAGATGTCTCATCGCATTTTGATGCACATAGAAATGGTTCCAGTGTTTAAATTTTTTTTCATGCACATGAAATTGCAATTCAAGTACTTCACCTGATGCACAACCATAGAAGCAGTGAATTGGGGTAGCTCAGGCTCTTTTTAGACTTCCAGGCACTGTGTTGGTCTCCCATGTGGCCCCTTCATAAAGGATTTTCTATGTTGCCTTCTTTTCCCTTCACTTTCATTTTCCTCCTCTCCATGCCCCCAAGCCTTTTTGCATGATTTTGGTCTGTGCCCTCTTTTCACTTTGCACACTACCTTTTGAACCTCCCTGGTGCTCAGGGTCAGCTACAAGCAGAACAGGCAGCCAACATTTGGCCTCGTGCAGTCTCCCCTCCCACAGGTTCCTAGCATCCCTGTGTGGCTCACTGGATGCCTTCCTTAGCAGAAACAGCTCTCATTTCCCCCCACTTTCCTCTCTTGCCTCCTTGCAATCAAAAGATGCTTTTAAAGGCACTTCTCTGGTTCTTATTTAGTTTTTATTTGGAGGTTCTATTCCATAGTTTTCCAAGTCTAACTCTGTAACTGAGTATCCCAACCTCAAAATGCATTGTAAAACTTTTATTTTTCTTTTCTTGCTTTTAGCCTTGAAATATACTTTGAAACTGTTTGTTTCTCCCTTTGCCACCAGGCATTTCTGTGAACCATGCTTGCTTATCTAATTACGTGCTTGCTTAGAAATTCCAGGGGCCAATCTTGAAACAAACCAGGCAGAGAGACCAAGCTGTGAAATCCTCCCTATTAGGGGGAGTTACAAACAGCCCACCACTACCAGGCTGAAGTCAGGATCGCACATACTGGACCTCCAGATGGGTGATTACTCAAGATAGCCATTACAACAAGACACTCAGACCTGCACTCTCCTGCATGACTCCTGCGTGCTTTCCACACCTTTTCCTTCTTAAACTCCTTCACTCTGCCCAAAATGTTGAAATGGTCATTTGAAGGCATTAGCTTGGCCATTCCCCCAAGTGCTAGCATTTGGTTAGCAAAACTGCTTTCCCTTCAAAACAACAACAACAACAAAAGGTGCCATTCAATTACATTTTCTCAGGTTCTATTTGTGAAAGTAATATTTCTTATTCCTCTCAAGTAATCTGTTTTATGTTAATGTTGCATATTTTAATTTGCCACCTACAATATCGTAAATGCCATTTGCAACATGTCACTGCTCTGGAGAAATGCTGGACAAATTTAAACGTGACTCTCCAGCCCTCTATAAACTGTTTCTCTGCTGCACAGTCCACATTTAAATGGGCATAGTGGGGCTTATGTGGCAGTTTTCCCTGAATTATAAGCCTCTTGAGGGCATCAGTATAAAAATATAAGCAATTCAGATATGTACAGATGTGTCATATTTATGCTGTTAAGCACAATGCAAGCCTTATCTATTTAGAAGTCATTTAAAAAACTGAAACCAAAGACAGGCACCTACACCAGAAAGAGGTACGAGTGTCTTGAGTTTTATAGCCACTGTTGTTAGGATTCCTTTGATTACTGACTACTCTTTCCATGCTCCCTAATTACAGCCCTGTATTGAATTCTTAAAGCTAACTAAACCATTTTTTACTTGAACTCATATGTGTGAAAGTTTGATCTTTTGTGTGCAACTCAACAAACTGGACTTGGTTACATCTACTCAATTACCCAGTGTTATTTCCCAAGAAACCTCCAAAAGTTTTTAACCCTCCTTGGGGCTTTTCAGTGCTCCAAGATCCAGCCATTATCAGTCTTCCCTTTACTCAATAGACTTAACGTTTTTGAGGGCCAGGAAAGTATATCTCATTCCTGTACATGTTAGACATCATAGTAGATAAGGTGTTGTACACACAAAGTGGTAAAAAATATTTTATTGGTTGGGTGCAATAGCTCATGCTTATAATCCCAGCACCTTAGGAGGCTGAGGCAGGAGGATAGCTTTAGCTTAGGAGTTTGAGATCAGCCTGGGCAACACAGCAAGACCTCATTTCTACAAAAAAAATACAAAAAAATAGCCAGGTGTAGTGGCTTACTCCTGTGGTCTCAGCTACTTGGGAGGCTGAGGGAGGAGGATCACCCGAGCCTGGGAGGCAGAGGTTGCATTTAGCTGAAATCATGCCACTGCACTCCAGCCTTCATGACAGAATGAGAGCACCCCCCCATCAAAAAACTTAACAAAAATTTGTATTCACATGATGATATCGTCTCTCGATTTAAATGATACGCCCCTTCAAATCCTGCCATATTTTCAAGGAACTGGTCAAATTCTACGTCTTTTATAAATTAGTTTCTTATTTGGGAATTTATGCACTATACTATCACACAATTCATCTAACAACTTAATATTATATTGTTGTTAATGCCATTCATATATGTTGTTTTCCCTCCCCAATTAGACATTCAGTGATTTATTGTGCCCTCTTCTGCATCTTCTTTTATATCAGTACTTACATTTGCCACATGTTAAGCACATCATACTTTTAATAAATACTTAGTAGCCAGAATGGCCCTCCATGGACAATCACAAGTATTGTTATCATCATACATTTAAGGTCAGCAGTTTTAGCTGTTCACACAAGCTGCACAGCAAGGTTTTTATGTATGCATGAAGATTACTTCCACCATTTCCTGCAGAACACATTTCAGATCTCCGCTGCTTTTTGAAAAACACATGCCTTACACCCTGTCTACCACTCTCTCATGAGGCGTTTAGTTTTCTATTCGCTGAGAAAATTAAGCAGTGGGCTGAGCATGGTGGCCCATGCCTATAATCCCAGCACTTTGGGAGGCCGAGGCGGGTGGATCACCTGAGGTCAGTTTGACATCAGCCTGGCCAAGATGGTGAAACCCTGTCTCTACTAAAAATGCAAAGATTAGCCAGGTGTGGTGGTGCACATCTGTAGTCCCAGCTACTCAGGAGTCTGAAGGCAAGAGAATCGCTTGATCCTGGGAGGCCAAGGTTGCAGTGAGCTGAGATCGTGCCACTGCACTCCAGCCTGGGTGACAGAGTGAGACTCTGAAAGAAAAAAAAAAATCGAAAAAAATAAAAGTAGGCAGTGGTTCTCAAACCTGAGTGTTCCTGACAATGAACCTTGAGAAAGGGGCAAAAAAGGGAAGCTCACACTTGGATTCAGCTGGTCTCAGATAAGGCCACATTTGGAATAAGCAACTGGGTGATTCTGATGCTGAGGCTGAGTGCACATAGAAAAAGCCAATCAAGTATCAAACCCTACATGAATTATCAACTAGCACCCCTATAAATATATCCCAATGAGTACATGGAAGAATGAAAGAAATATCTTTATCCAAAAAGTGATGAAGATTTCTAATGTCACATCAGGACAAAAGTAAACTTCAGATTGCTTCACCTTACCTAAAGCTATAGGGACGTAGTAATAAAAATATTGATTTCTATTAAGTAATTTCATAAATTACCTCACAGGAATCACGCAGATGACCTAGCTCTGGGGCCCATCATCTCATGCAGAAATTTCAGTTTCTGGCAAAGTTTTCTCAAGTATTTCTGGCAGTTCCATGGGCTTTACTCTCTTGGTATCCACACTGTTCCACTAGGTGCCCCCCAGTGCTCAGCTGGACCATGCAGCCCTCCACACTCCTTCTGTGGGCACGGCAGCTTCTCCCCATGCATCTATCACCACGTAGCATGCCATGATGATTTCTACCTGTCCTTCAGTTTTCCTCTCATGGTGCCATATAGGTCCAGCTGACATCAGTAGTTTCCACAGGTTCGCACAGCTGCTGCCCTACTGCTGCTCTGCTGGGTCCCACCAGCAGTGATCCCGCTGCACCTGCTTTATATGGAGCTCTTGGTCTCTCCTGCTTCCCTTCCAAGCGAAGCAACTGTCTGTTAGTGGCCACCCTAAGCTCTCCCGGTGTGTGAGCTGTGTGGTAAAACGTGATAGGATAAAGGAAGTGGCTTCCTACCCCTCATGTCACATGACATTAAAGTAATATTGACTGTGCCCTGATATGCCACAGAACTAAATAAAATAGGCCTTCTTTTTTTCTAATTAAAACTTTTTTTCCTTCAGACAGAATCATGCATCTAAGGAGTCGAACTGGAAGATAGATTTTACCAATAGCTTCAGTGCTCAACTCTAAACACTTGCTGGCCCCAATGACTAGAGCTTTCAGTGTATGATATGATATATATTTGTATATTTCACATATATGTAACATATACTATATATAATTATGGTGTATAATAATGTATAATATGTATATTACATATGATATGCTTAACACACAATATTTAATACATTCATATGTATTTAATGAATTTTTATGCTAAATTTATAAAATATGTGCATGCATTTTTAGGTAAAACCGACCTAACTCCCCTGCATACAGAATTCTGTCAAGTCATATCGCATATACGCAGTTATTTCTGAAACTGAGGTTCATTTCTTTGAACACCTCAGCTTTTATGCAAATAACTTTCTAGACTGGTTCCTTCTCTGCACACTTATGAGGCATGTCTGGAACTCTCAGAATTGAGCCTGAGCTCAAATCTGAGTTATATAAAATTTGCTTTCTCCTTGGTTACCTCATCTGCCTTTCATTAAAAAAAAAAAAATTAAAAAAATTGTGTGGAAGATGGGGAGCTCTTACTGTTTTCCTCTGTGATAGATGCAATATCAAGGATCAAGTGTGATCAGGTCTCCTGGTCGAGAGCTAACCACACTAGTCTCTGACAGTGCTTGGGACTGGAAAGAAGCTCAATGCTTCAGCCTGGCCGGGACTCACCCTCATTGTAATGTGCTTTCAGGGAGCTTTGGGGTGATACTGGCACTGACTAAGCTGATGTCACTGTAGAAACATGTGCATGAAAACAAGTATGAAAGACAATGCAACGGAAAGACAATTGCCATTGTGAACCAGCTTTAGGGCTGATTTGTTTGGTGATATCCCATCATCATAGTGCCTTCCCAGCTGCAAAGAATGAACACAGGTCATCATAGGGAGCACAGCAAACGTAATGGGGCTCCTCACAATACCCAGTAAAACCTAAGGTGAAAGTTAGAAAGGGGAAAGTCTGGAAAATTGTAAATCCTTCTCTCCATTTTACACATATTTGGAAGGGCAAAACTGTAAAACAAAATGCTACCTTTGAATACTAGATCAATATTATTATTTTACTTTATTTTATTTTTTTATTTTATTTATTTTATTTTATTTTATTTTATTTATTTTATTTATTTTATGTTATGTTATGTTATGTTATGTTATGTTATGTTATGTTATGTTATGTTATTTTATTTTTCGAGACAGTGTCTTGCGTTTGTAGCCAAGGCTGGAGTGCAATGACGTGATCTCGGCTCACTGCAACCTCTGCCTCCCAGGTTCAAGTGATTCTCCTGCCTCAGCCTTGAACTCCTGACCTCAGGTGATCAGCCCATCTTGGCCTCCCAAAGTGCTTAGGTTACAGGCACGAGCTACTGCGCCTGGCCAGAATGCCGTATTTTTAATTGTTCCTTGTGCGGTCAATAATTTCAAGGGCAACCGAAACAATACTATAGCCATTTGTCATAAGAAGTTGTAGAGTTTGTCCTCTGTAATTTCTACTGCTTCCCAGTTCTTGGGGACTCTAGTGCAGAGCAAATTTTTGTGTGAAGTAACATGGTAAGAACTTTCTGATACTTTTAGCACCATTTAGCATGGATGCCACATAGCCTTGTAGCTAAGCATCAATTTTATACAGTCAATGCAAGAAAATGACACGCTGTTTTTATTAATTTGATTATTTACCCTAAAGCACTTATGCATGAAGTCATTCTAATAGGTTATTATTGTGATATCTGTGGCAATTAGCTCTTTCATCCAGCTGCCCTAACCTCACACTCCTCCCATTCCCACGTATTACTGTAGGATTTTCTGGAAATAAGTCTTTTCTTACTAAAAGACATACAAGTAAAAGTGATAGGATTAACAATAGACTAAGAAAGTATATATAATTAGTATTTTTCTGTGTATCTTTAGCATGGATTTTTACCAGAATCATTTAGGGTATTATAAGTCCTGACTTTTCCTGCTTACTGTACTTGGTATTTATTTTGCATATAGACCACTTCAACTAAGTAAGCGTCACCATAAGCAGATGGCAATGCTTACTTAGTTTGTAATGTAAAATCATAACTTGTTTATAATGTAAAATCATTAAGAATTCTATGAGTCATACATTATAAAATTCAGCATACCCTTTACTATTATGCAATAATAGTTAAGCAAAACTTGAGCTCATTTATTGCATAATAGTAAAGGGTTATTTACTTTATTATAATCTTATCACTTTTACCTGTGTGTATTTTAGTAACAAAATAAAAGATTTATTTATCAGAAAAATCCTACACAGACATCACAACAATCACCTATTAGAATGTCTTCATGTATAAGTGCTCTAGGGTAAATAATAATAATAGTAAAGGTTATGCTGAATTTTATGATGTATGACCTCAAGTTTTGCTTAACGTGAGCTCATTTATTGCATAACAGTAAAGGGTATGCTGAATTTTACAATGTATGACTCATACAATTCTTAATGATTTTACATTATAAACAAGCTAGACATTATATTGATAAAGAAAGTAATCTGGTACAAAAATTAATGCTACTATAAAAGCTTCGTGCTGTAGTTTTGTGTTCAACATAATCACAAATCAAATAAAAGCTTATGTAAGTATTGAGTGAGGATGTACTTGTAACTATATCGTTGCAAACCCATAACAATGGTTTGGGGTGTTATTATCCCCATTTCACAGATATAACGTCTCCAAGGTAATATGGCTAGGATATGGCAAAACTAGTCATGAAACTGAGGTCTGTCTGAAGCTCTAACAATAAATAATACTTCCTCCAGATAATAATACCAGCTACTATAATTGCCATGTACCAGGAATTACTCTAAAAAACTTGAAGTATGTTATAGAACCTTGAAGTATAATATGGTATATAGTCCAGCATAAACATACACACCCATCCTTGTGAGGTTATTATGCCTATTATACAAACAAGGAAACAAATTTAGAAAGATAAAATTATTTGACTAAAACATACATGCTAAATGACAAATACAACATTTAAACTGACATCAGTAAGAATCCAGATCCTGTTTAAGTTAACATTTGTATGTAACGTGAAGGTCGTAATGTGGAACTTTCCACTCAGTCACTTCAGTACCTCTGGCACTATGCTTACTATTTACATATATCAATTTTACTGACTTGGCGGCAGTATTAGATGGAGGTAAAGAGCTCAACTCCTAACATATTCATTAAACTTGTACCCTTAAGCAAAGTAATCTCTTGTGCCTCAGTCTCCTCCTTTTAAAAGTAACGATATACAATGCCATTAGAAAGAGGCATTGAGTTATGTCATATATCTGAAATTAGGGTATCATATGTAATAAATGCTCAAAATAGTACCAGTTATTACTTAATATAGTTTTAAAACATATTTGTTGCCTACATAAATACATTTTAAAAGAAACACTTCTATTTAAACCATAAGTGGGAAAACAATTTCATCTATATAAATACTAGAAAACCTTAAAAATACAATTAAAACATAACAATATTATTAAATTCGGTTGCCAGCCAAGATCTCTGAACCCAAGAGCTATTCTCTGTCAAAAAGAAAGCTTTGCAATTGTTAAGGAGATGTGAAAACATGTTAACAACAACCTGAGTTTTACTCAGATTAGAGAAAAGTTTAAAAAGAGAACATTGTTTCACTGTTTCGATTCCTTTTTATTTAAAACTGGTGTGTATATTGTACTAAAACAGCACCTGCAATTCCAAAATTTGGGAAACAGCAGTATAAGCAAGCAACCCTTTTATTTGCTGTGAGTCATATCATTCAGTATAAACTTATCACAATGTGCACATGTACCCTAAAACTTAAAGTATAATAAAAAAAAAGCTGAAAAAGAAAAAAAAGAAAAAAAAACAAAAAAACTTATATGAGAAGTATTTTTGTCTTTCGAAACTGTACAGATAACATTTTAGGGGGTATGAATGATAAGTCATAAACAAAATGCAAGGAGCATGAACTCATAACTTAAGCTGGAAAAAACTGGAGCTGTCCTGCTCAAGGAACGGCTGTCATCTCTGCTCTGACAATGAACTAAGAGCTGATGTCACCATATGGATAGAACAGAAAAACACTAAACTGTTCAGAAGTGGCAAAGCATTCAAAATCAAGATGGCTGAGGACGCCAGCTTCTGACTCAGGAGCTGAAAATTTTAGGTAAAGAGAAAAACCACTATCCAAGGCTACAGAAGTTCTATTCCAAAGCTTAGTTTCGGCAAAGGGTAAGACCCTCCCTCCTAACTGGCTCTTTGAAAGATCTAGATTTGCCAAACACTCTAAAGGTACAAAGGAAATGACAGGCGGTATGACATAGTGGTAAAAGTGGTGGACGTAAGGAAAACAAGGATCTGGCTTGCCCAAGGAATAGAAGGAAGCTGGTAAAGCATAAAAGAAAAACAACCTTGTAGTCTGGGTCCTCATGCGGGCTCTACTCCTGTGAAGTCCTACAAGCTGAGCCAATAAACTAAACTTTCTTAC
Organism: Gorilla gorilla gorilla; assembly: GCF_029281585.2. Classification (NCBI taxonomy): domain Eukaryota; kingdom Metazoa; phylum Chordata; class Mammalia; order Primates; family Hominidae; genus Gorilla; species Gorilla gorilla. The sequence continues at coordinate 44,371,081 of NC_073227.2, read as the reverse complement.
TGAAGTCTCTAACTGACTGAGATAATGTCTACAAATGACAGGGCCTACATCAGTAATTCAACAAATGAACCCACATGTGATGTGTAGGCCCTGATTGGACATTGTTTTTGAACAAATCAACTGCAAAAAGAAAAAAAATATTGAGTCAGAAGGAAAATAGGGAATAGGGGCTGGGCAGTAGCTGATATAGTGTAGTAATTACTGATTTTATTGGGTGTAGCAATAGTAATGTGGTCATGTGTCTTTTTTTAAAGTTTTTACCTCTTAGAGAAGCATTGTGAAGTCTTTACACATAAAATGATATTGCACCTGTGATTTGCTTTAAAATACTCCAACAAAACAAACCCACAAACTAGGGTACTAGACAAAATAAGTATGGCAGAAAGTGATGGGAGGTGTGTCCATGTAGGTTCATTGTATATTTTCTCTGTTTTTGTGTGTATTTAAGTATTTGTGCGTGCTTACGTGCATGCCCACAGGCGTGCACACATGGACACACACACACGGTTTTTTTTCTAAATAAGTACATTAAAAGATCGCAGTACCAGCATCCACCAATAATCTGCTGTTGTCTTCGTGAACTTTCTTATAATTACACAGTGTAGAACTTCCTGAAAACCTAGGCAGAAATGTTTGGCCCTCAAAATAAAAGGAAGTACCTCCACATAGAGAGGTCTGGAAATCAGCACAAATCCACAGAGAAGTAAGATTGCTGTGGAACAAAATAAGAACAGAGTTTAGAGCAAGAAGTGCTGACCAATAGTGGTCTCACTTGGAGGTAAATACAGAAATTCGATTTGGAAACAAAATCAGGCTACTACCAATCATGGAAGCAGTGTAGTTCTGTAGCTTTGTTTAGCTCAGATCTTTGCTTCAAACCCATTCACATTTTTTTATGCAGCCAGCTTTATATTTTGCTTCTTCATTATTTTTTCAGTTGCTTGCTTCTTAGAAAATCACTCTTTCATAACATCAATCTCTTTATGGTTTTTTCAAGGGGAGGGGGGATTGATAAATTTCTCAGTCCTTGATTGAACAAAAGAAGACAGCTTTAGGCCCCTGGTAACCAGATGGATGAATTCAAATAACTCCAAAGAATCTAAGGAGTGGAGACAGATAGAAGGAAGGGGCATCCAGGAATGTGTACAGATATAAAGTGGGCAAAGATCTAGATATTTCAGAAAATATAAATGGAATATATATGGAAGCAGTGAAGAAAAATTATCAAAAGCAGTCTGGAATAGATAAATCTGATTTCTAAATGCATGTCTCTATCTTCATTTTTTACCTACTAAATGGGCAAAGTAGGTGCACCACATGAGGTTGCCATGAGGATTAAATGATGTAATGCACATAAAGCACTTCAAACATGCAAGCGCTCCATGAATCTAAATAATTGTTAAAATGCATAAGACTTTGCTCAGTATTCCAAGTAATTTTGTCAAGAGCAGATGTCCTTGACCCATAAATGCAGCTACGTGGAAGACGCTATTACTTCTTAAAGCAGCTCAACAAATCAAAGAAAGATATACAGCATTGCCAGAACTTGCATTAATATTAACCTCCTCTCTTTATTGTTCCACTTTTAGATTATAATACCCACAGGTTTTGTCACTCCACTTTAATCCTGTCCCTATTTATTCCTGTGCCTATTTAACTCTTAGCATAATTCTTTCTAGGTTATTATAGCAGATTTAAAAAAATCCTGGGCCAGGCGCGGTGGCTCACACCTGTAATCCCCGCACTTTGGGAGGCCAAGGCAGGTGGATCACCTGAGGTCAGGAGTTCGAGACCAGTCTGACCAATATGGTGAAACGCTGTCTCTACTAAAAATACAAAAATTAGCCAGGCGAGGTGGCAGGCACCTGTAATCCCAGCTACTTGGGAGGCTGAGACAGGAGAATCGCTTGAACCCAGTAGGCAGAGGTTGCAGTGAGATGAGATCATGCCACTGCACTCCGGTCTGGGTGACAGAGCGAGACTCCATCTGAAGAAAGAAAAAAAAAAAAGAAAAACAAATCCTGATATTTTGTTTTGGTTTGGCTTTTCGGATGGATCATAGCTAGAAATAGTTTTTCCAATAGAAAGAGTAATTTGAATGTTTCTGGGAAAGGCCTGGACAGCCACACACAAAATGTCACCCTCCCAGGTCTTGCCACAGTGTGTGAAATCCTATTAGTCATTCCTTTAAAGTCATGAAAGGCTTCTGCTAAATGGAAATGCTAGATGGGAAGAAAACAGGTAAGGCTTCTGTCAGCTATTAAAACTCCACCTTCAATTGCTTTTTCAATTTCCCCAGCATGCTTTCATTTATTCATTAAAGAGTTCAGCAAAACATTATTGAATGCATCCTCGGGGAAGGGATTACAAAATTGAATGAGCAGTGCTCTCAACCCTGAGGAACTCAGTCTCAAAAGCAGACAGTAAAGTATAATGTTAGGAGTGTTGCCATTGAAATCAGACAAACTTGGTTTCAAACAGTAGCTTTGCCATTTCGCCTTGGGGAAAACCTCTGTACGCTTCAGTTTCTTAAATGAAGAAACTTTTATTTAAGGTTTTTTTTTTTCAATAAATAAGTTAATGTGTAAATGCTTTGTCAAGTTACTAGCAGGGAATAATTTAGTAGGTATTCATCATTATTATCATTACCATGATTTTTATATAAATAAAAATTATAATGGACCATATGTTTATATATATAATATATATGTTATATATATATATTCAAAGTGCTTTAGTTACAGATACAGTGCAGTGTCTAATACTTCCTGGAAAACTTAAAGACTTCTCCTAAAGAGGGGATAATAGGGTTAAGTCTGGAGTCATTGCTGTCACAATGGCAGCCCGTGGGAAGAGTCTTGAAGAGAAGTGAGGCTTTAAGTAGAACTGGAGCAAAATATGTTAGTTGGGGAAATGTAATATAAAAAGGTTATGACGATGAGCTGTGGAAGTTTGTAATGGGCCCTATATGCCACGGTAACTGGCTTGGACTTTTAATCAATAGACATCCAATGAGAAGTTTTGGAAGAGTGATAAAATCATATTTGTTTTTGAGAAAAACCAAGCTGTCAATTGTGAGGAAGGCAGCCTAAAGCAGATAAGGGAACTAGTGATAGGCCTCCAAGGAAAATGTTGCTATCGTCTGTATGTTAAGGCAATATTAGAGGGACTGAAGATGAAATGCAAGTTTAAACAACACTTCCAAAGTAAAATCAACAAACACTGTATTATATCACAGGACAGTAGCTCAAACCAGTGTACTGAGAGCAACCTTGGAAATCCCCTTCACGACTTCCTCTATCTGCCAATATTCTCCTGCCACCCAGTCCCACACACATTCACTCTATCACCAAGACCTGTTGATCTCAAATCCTGAATCTCTCTCTAACTCTGTTCTTTTCTTGCTATCTTTACTGTCATGATCTTACATAGGCTATCACACTCTCTTCTGTGGACTATTTCATTAGCTCTTTATTTTACTATTGCTAAGCTCATCCATTTCTAGTTTATCCTTATAGGCTGTCGTAGTAATGTTGCTAACAAAACTTGATCATATCACTCTCCTAGTTAAAATTTTCCAATGGCTTTCCAATGGCTTTAGCTGTTACTCAAAAGATAAAAGATCAACTTAATTATAAACAAACCAGATACCTATTTCTCCATCCTCAATTATGGCCATACCAGTTTCAGGAGTATCAGTAGATGAGAGATTTTGTTGTTTACTCAAAAACTAAGGGTCTCTGGTTTATATGTGCTCTCTATGTCATGAAATTAATCACAGTTTTTTGGTGAATTTTGACAGAAAGCTTGCTACCACAACTACAGAGTCATTTAGTTAATCTAAGTAAGGAATTAAAGGCCCTCCATCATCTTTCCCCAGCTTATTTCCAACACGACATTTCCAAATCTTCCCCTGAAGAAACAGGTGCATTCATCATCCTTTCTCGGAACACGTCTTGTGCTTGACCACTTCAAAGTTTCTACTCATGCCATCTCTCTTGTGTGAAACTCATTGCCCCTTTCTCTCTTCCTCTCCAGACCCTAAACATTCTCTGCAATCATTTTGCTCCCTGAAGCACCCGCAAGTCACCTCAGTCCACAGCCTTTACCCCCTTCTCTGAAATGCCCTAGCATTTAACATCTTACTATCCATTTGCAATTAACAATCAGTTCCTGCCTTTTGCTATTGCTGCATTGTTGTATTCAATTATTATTTATCTCTTGCTTTGTTTTATAACTTTTAAAGTTTTATACTTTATTTCCTAAACTGGACTGTAATCTCCTTGAAAGCTAGAATTTTGGCTTCTACTATTATTATTATTATCATTTTTAGGCCTTACAGAATATCTTGTATATATTACGGATTTTGTGGTTGCTAAATTAACGTGTTGATTGATATAATACATCTACAGAAGAAAAATAAAAACAAAAACAGTTGAAGTTCATAAACTAAAATCTGTTTGAGTTAATGAGCATAACTTTTTACTTATTAAATGTTATAATTTTAAGACAATAAATGCAAACACATCAATGACATTTTAATTATCAAATTTATTTAGATAGGCAGGAATATCTGTGCTTCCTTTGTAAAAGAAAAATCAAAAGCCCTATAACAATATAGTGCCCAATTCCTGTTTAGTTATACTGCCCTCTAAACAGAGAAAACCTTATCTTTTAAAGCCAAGGGTTGAAGGAGGAAGGAGGAGGGAGGCATTGAGAGGGGCCAGAGAAGGAGAAAGGGGAGAAGGGACGGAAAAAAGAAGGTGCAGAGGAAGAGATAAGGGGAGGAGAGTGGAGGGGAAAGGAAAAAGAAAAGGGAAAGGGAACAAGAGAAAGGAATGGGGGGAGGAGAAGGGAAATAATCTCTTCTCATTAAACTGGTTGTCAAAGTACTTTCCAAAAAAGAACACAGGATCCAGTTTCTGACTAAACCAGCTTTGTTCATTTTCCCCTCATGTTCCTCTTAGTGACATGGTCAAAATTGTGGCTTTGAAGGTCATTCTGGTTGCCTGTAGGAAAGTGGAACTGCAGACATGAGGATAACACGTAAGGGAGATGCATGGAGTGCCAGAGTTCTCCCTTCTCCATCCATCCTTCTCATTAGAAAGAGTGAGAAGATTTTGGAAACTTTTAGAGGTTAAAAAATTAACATAATATTTCTACTTACCAAGAACCTAGTGGCTTTCTTCTATAATTGATAGGGGAAGGGACATGATGCACCAAACATGTTACTGGAATTAACTCTAGTATAGAAAGCATGACACTAAGTTATGGAAAACTTAACAATCACAATGTGGCCACTATTCCCTCAAAAACCACAGCAAGAACAAAGCAAAACAAAACAAAATCCTGATTTTTCTTATAGGACTTTCTTCTAATGTGCTCTTTCAATCTGCTTTTTAAAATACCTAGCAATAACATAATAAGTTCCATTTGATCCTTCAACCCTAATATAATTTTGTAAAATTACTGCAACTGAGAAGTCTGAGTAGAATTAAAATGCTTTTGGATGTAACCATTTTTAATGGTTCAGAATCATCTCATTTATCTAGTCAAAATTGCTTTGGTATTTCATATTTTTGGAAAAAATAATATAGGAACAACATTATCCCTAGCAGAGCAGTGAGATGGTAATGAAATCCAAAGTGGTGAAAGTGACGATTCTGATGAACTGATTCCTGCACTGCCATCTGCCTGCTTCCTCCCTTTGACACAGCAAGTTATTTAATGTGGTGAGAAAGAAAGTGTTGAAGCAGTATCATTATTTACTAGAAATCACATGTCAGGAGTTCAGTTTAAAAAAATAATAATCCAGGAAGTTCAGGCTAAGCAAAACTTGGGTTAACAGATGGCTTACGTAAATGTGTGGGTTAGGTTTTACTGGGAAACTCCAGCCTCGAATAGGTGACAGCAATCAGATCTGGAGCCCTTCTTTCCTTCAAAGCAAAACCTCTAAGTAGGAGGAAGGAGTCAAAAGCAGTCACAACCCAAGCTAGCACAAATAAGCAAATGGCATCCAGTCACCTATCTGGCGTGACTTCAGACGCACGCACACATGCATAAAATATTCTCTCCACTCCCTTCCATCTAAAAAACCTTTGAGAGTTTTTTTGAAACTTGCCTTGTTTCTGCCAAAATACAATTATGTGCACTGTGAACTGAATTTACTTGAACACTTTGTGAAAGGAGAAAGGCTGAGGCACAACTTCAGAAAGATTTAGTGGTGAATCATTATTCTTTTCAGCCACATATTTTCAAATATATTGTTTGTGGGATCATTTTCAGAAGATTATATGGAATATGAAGTATCACCAGGACGCTTACTATCTTACAAACCTCATCATCTTTCTGTGGCCCTCACATGCGCACTGACCATCACAGCCTTCCTTCAAGTCCTCGACTTGAAATGCGTGCCCATCTCGGAGTCTTGGAACTTGCTGCGTCTCCCACTTGGATGTACTCCTGGCCATACAGGAAGGTTCTGGTCTCCGGTTGCTCCTCAGCTCGGTAGTCCCCTCCACAGTGAGGTCTTCCCTAGCTATCCTACCTACCAACTCACACCACCAATTCTGTCCATCTTCTAATGCTAATTTATTTTCTTCCTTGGCACTTCTCACTTTCCTCCTCACATTTTTGGTCCATAAAATGCAAGTTCTATTTATATATACCCATTCACTCATGTTTATTGAGCATCTAACTTATGCCTGACACCATTCTAGGTACTTGTGATTTGGCAGTGAACAAAAAATGTTCCCCGTCTTCACAGAGCTTACTTTCTAGTTATGGAAGAGAGGGTTTTTCTGCAAGAAATGTACAAATGAAGAAATACATGTAAAAACGGAGAAATGATTTAGAGGAAAAAAAATAGGGCAGATTAAAGAGGATTAGGAATTTCAGGTTGCAGGGGTAAGAGTAGATTGCTATGTTAGAGTCAGGGTAAACCACAGAGAGAAGGTGAAGTTTCAGCAAAGAACTGAAGGAGGTAAGGGTAACAGACATGCAGGTATCTGATGGAAGAACATTCCAGCAAGGGGAATCACTAACACAAAGACCTAAAGCAGAAGCAGGTGTGGCATATTCCAAAAACTCAAGAGGGTCACTGTGGTTGAGTAAGTGACCACATACTTACTCAATTAGAGCAGAGAATGCCTTGGAGTCAGTGAGGGCCAGGTTCACACAGAGCCCTTATTCTGATGGAAGCTGGGAGCCACTGAAGGGTTTGGGGGAGAGGCATGAGATGATTTGACTGATGCTTTAAGGCAGTAGTCCCCAACTATTTTGCCACCAGGAACCAGTTTCGTAGAAGACCATTTTTCCATGTTGGAGGGATGGTTTCAGGATGATTCAGGCAAGTTAAATTTATTGTGCTCTTTATTTCTATTATTATTATATTGTAATATATAATGAAATAATTATATACCATAATGTAGAATCAGTGGGAGCCTTGAGCTTGTTTTCCTGCAACTAGAAGTTCCTATTTGGGGGTGATGGGAGACAGTGACAGATTATCAGGCATTATATTCTTGTAAGAAGCACACAACCTAGATCCCTGGCAGGTGAATTTCACAATAGGGTTTGCACTCCTACAAGGATCAAATGCTGCCACTGATCTGATAGGAAGCAGAGCTCAGGCAGTAATGCAAGCAATGCAGAGTGGCTGTAAATAAAGATGAAGCATTGCTCACTTGCCCAACGTTCACCTGCTGGTTCCTAACAGGCCACGAACTGCTACCATTTCATGGCCCAGGAAATGGGGACTCCTGCTTTAAGGGATAACTCTGCCTATGAGTTGAAAACATGCTATAAAGAAGAAAGGGAAAAATGAGACCCTACATACCAGGACACCACTATGCGTTGAGCCTTTGGGATACACTGTTTGTTGAATTAATTAATATATGAATGAATGAACTACAGAGGCTGAAGAATAAGAGACACAGAGATCCTCACAAGTATGAAGTAAAAAGTGATATGTCTTCTCATCTTTATGAATCAGACACAGTATATTAACATCACACTTTATAATTATGTGTGTGGTTCTATGCCTATATACATATATGTAAATATTTACTGCTTGTTCTCTGTGAAGCATTTTTAATTTTGACAAATACCTTCACCTATTTTATGCTACATGTATAAATATCCACATAGTGTCATGTTCATTAATGCCAAGCTACTGCTATATTAGGCTACTTTCATTTCCTGAAAAATAGCACATTCTAATACTGCTTAGTTGAGGTGAATTTTTTAAATTCTGATGAAATAAGTCTCATCTTGCAAAACTAAATGTCATAGTTTCAATTCCCATTTAGTTATACTAGTTCGAAAAGAAAAAAGTTCCCACAGCCACAGATTCTTTTTCAACCTGACAAACTTATTTCTGAAGACTTTGGGCACAAGAAAGGGCTCAGAGAGTGAATCTGGAAAGCCCTATACGAACCCATCTGGAATAAAAAGAAAGCACAGATGGCCTATTGGCAGTAGATTCATCTATGAAAGACAGCAGAAGTTTGAATGTACTATTTTTAAACATGCCAATATAGTTTCAGGATTATCAATTTCAAGGTTGAGTAACTGTAAGGTTTGCAGAGATTATCTTGTTCATCTAGTTAGTCACAAATATTTATCAAGCATGTACTATGTGTCCGCACTGGCAATAGAGAGTTGAGCTGGACAGTGTCTGTGCCTGCGCAGTTCGTTGCATGCATTCTGAATTTTGGTAATGTCACCCTTGGGGAGAGAAAATTCGTCCTTGGCTGAGACACAAAAAGGCTTACTCTTTCAGATGTACAAAACACAGATAAATATATGGTACATAAACAGACATACAGTATATCCGTGGTAATAAAATTTCACAAGGAGAGGTGATTAGAAAAAAAAAATATTTCAGAAAAAAAGACTCCCTGAGAAGCCATTACAGCAACAAGGGAAGGAAACAAGCAAGTGGTTGTCATGAAATATGGTAACTACAGTGATAAGGAAAGTACAAAACGCTGTAGCTCCATATACCAGGAACACTTAACCTGGTACAAAGGAGGAGTGAGGGAAGGCTTCCTTGGAAAGGCTGCACTTCAGCACCGATGTGAAAGAGGTTCAGTAAGAATTACTCAGGCACATAGGTAAGGAATGGTGTGTTACAAGCAAAACAGAGAAGAAGCTGACACAAAAGTACTGGACAGTCGTAAACACAGACTTTTACTGAGGAAAATCTATACAAACCCCTAAATTATCTATGTTGGCTAATTTGGCTTGACTAATTTGGCTACTTTTATAAAGTCAGGCAACAGAGAAAACACTAATAAGTGAAAGCTGAATTCCTATCACATTTTTGGACTTCATGTCTGTCCTCTCTGACATAACGGCCTTTCTTTCCATGGTCTGCCATCATCTCAGTAAGGCCCTTACCACCTCTTGCCAGAGAATTCCAACCACCACTGGCTTGTCTCCCTTTCATCCTCTCATGGCAGCAGAGCAACATGAGGCTCTCTGGAAGTAATGTGCCAGCTAAGCTGCCTGGAGAGCAGCCCTTATGTACCCCACTCCACTCCAGATCTTCATGCTGATGCACATCGATGCCTTAGCCTGCCAGTTAAGAGTTTGTAGAATCAGGCTCTAAACTACGGAACAGAGAGAATTTGAGTATTCCTTCAAGTCAATAGTTCTTAAACTTTTAGAATCTTGAGACAGCTATAGACCTCCCCTTATTCACCAAGTCATAGATATTCAGGGTGCCTACTATGTGCCAGGCACTGTTCTAATCACAGAAGAAGGAACCTGGATAGAATAGACAGGGTCCTTCATTCATGGAGTTTGCTTTTTAAAGAAGCAAAGGAAAATAGAAAATACATGAACAAATAAATCTAAAAATATCGATGAGTGTTAGGAAGTAAATCGAGAAAGGGTAACAAGTTACAAAAGTGACCTCAGATTAGAAGATAAGGGAATAAGAATAACAAGTGACATCTGAGCTGAGCCCTGAATGATAAAGAAGCAGCTATGGGACTATCTCAGGGAAAATTGCCGCATGCATAGGTAACAGCCGTATGGTGCAAAGTCTTATGGTGGAAATGAAAATGCACAGAAGAGGCCGGGCATAGTGGCTCACGCCTGTAATCCCACCACTTTGGGAGGCCGAGGCGGGCGGATCACGAGGTCAGGAGATTGAGACCATCCTGGCTAACACGGTGAAACCCCATCTCTACTAAAAATACAAAAAGTTAGCTGGGCGTGGTGGCGGGCGCCTGTAGTCCCAGCTACTCGGGAGGCTGAGGCAGAAGAATGGCGTCAACCCCGGAGGCGGAGCTTGCAGTGAGCCGAGATCGCGCCACTGCACTCCAGCCTGGGCGACAGAGCGAAACTCCGTCTCAAAAAAAAAAAAAAAAAAAAAAAAAAGAAAAGAAAAAGAAAATGCACAGAAGCAAAACTGATAGGTGTACACCAGATTGGCTGGCTATACTGTCATCAAAGCCTCATTTTCAGTATCAATGGCTTAATAAATTCCTCTACTTATGGATGCTTCCCAGGGACCCCGGGATCTCCCCCAAAACAGCAAGTAAAGTTAATGTCGCCAGGAGACTATTCCTCTGTACTGAGGGCTGCTTTCAAGTTCACTGATTGGTGTCCAGGTCATATCATTTGTTAAATATTTCTAATATTATCTGTGTACTAAAGCATAGTACAGACATCATACAACATCAAAGGTGTACCTGGATGCCCTAAAGTCCATCTTGTATCTTTGACTAATAATCCTAGCTTTATGTGCTAACAAAGTGACAGCATAATAGCCATTCAACACACAGGAAGCAGATTTCTTGGGTCTGAATTTTAGCTCTGCCATTTACTTAGCCATGAGAACCTGGGCAAGTTGCCTAAAATTTCTGTGCCTCAGTTTCCCATAAAATAAGAACAATTATGTATAATAGGATTTTTGTGAGGGTTGATACAATGCATGTAAGGTATTTGAAAGGCCTTTGGCATGTTAGACATTATTACAATGGTTATTACACAACTTGTGAATTCCTGCTAAGCTATGCTTACTACCCCGGTCAAATGCATTATATTATCTCCCCCTGACTTGCCTTTTTTCTTCATTTCCACTGTCTGAATTTCCACCAACTTACAAAGCTCAGATAAAATGCCACAAACACCACAAAACTTCTACTGGTTACAGATTATAAAAAAGCCATTTCCCTTCTCTGAACAACTATTAGTACCATCTAGTACCAACTATTAGTACCACTGTTTATATCACCTAAATATAACTTCAATCAGTTACTATCTTACAACGTAATTTTGTGTATTGTTTTGTGTACTTATTCACTGGATTATAAATTCATTTAGAGAAGCACTATTCCATAGACATATAATTTGAGATACATATGTAATTTAAAATATTCTAGTAATAGTAACTATATAAAATGTTTAAAAAATAAAAGAGGAAGTTAATTTTTATACATTTTATATAACCTCATATAACCAAAATATAAATTTACCATGTAGTCTATGTAAACAAATTATTAATGAGATAGTTTATATATTATTTGTACTGAGTCTTTGAAATGCAGTATCTTAAACTTACTGCCCATCTCATATTTCAAGTGCTCCACAGCCACATATGGGCAGTAGTGACCATTTAGAACAACACAGCTTTAGGGCATGTATTACCCTTTACAGCTCTGTATTTATCACAAAGCCCAGCGCAGCACATCCCCTATTTCAGAAGTTCAATATTAACATTTGCTAAATTACTTTAATGATTTATTTTAAATCAGTACAAAATCTAACCGCATGGAAAACACATTTCTGCTAGTCATAGACAAAAAATATAAACGTGGGAAAATGATTTTAGCTTTCTTTAAAGAATAAGAAGTTTGTTTTTACCTCAAGATTAATTAAGTAAATTTTTCAGTTATATTTCTTATTAAAAAGGTAGTTTAGATTCACCAAGTCCTGTTTCACTGAAAGAAACTGTAATATATAGCAATAAAATGTATTTATTTGTGTGTTTGACATGTTCAAAGAAATAATTTAATCCTACTTTCTGACATGAGTAAGAATTTTAGGCAAACATAACTCATGAAACAACCATGCAGAATCTGGTAAGTTTCAGTGTAAATATTTTGAGGTCATTTTTCTCTTCACCATGACTTTTCCTTAAAATGATGTGCTCTGTAATGTATTTTTTTCATAAATGATTTTCCAATGACTCAGAGGCAGTTACAGAAAATGAATGACATTATTTTCATAGTTAGCAACAACATGCTGTGGGGACCAGACCAGTCTGAAGCATTCTTGTTAGAAAGGCTGATATGAACAAAAGGAGAAATCCTAACATGTTTTCTAATACTCTAAAATTGGACCTACCTACTCCTTCTTTATTACCTCTATTCTTGCCTTTTCTTTTAACTGTATGTGTCTCTATGACTGAAAAACTGATTGTGTTACAGAATTATAAATAATTAACAAAATGTAGTAATTAGAAAAGTAAAATAACTCACCTTTGGCAATTTCAATGGTAATTTGCAAATTGGCAACTGAGAATGGTTTTCATTAATTACGAGAGATTGATTCAAGTTGGGGACTATCTTTCCTTTAGGTACTTTGTAAACGACAATGGTGCCTTTATAATGAGGGCAGCTATAGTTTCCAAATTCGTCCACTTCTTTGATTTGGAGTTCCAGCCTAGGTTTTCTTTGCAAGTGAAAAATAAGTGTGTAGTCTTTTCCATAATCCTTCCCGTTGCCTAAATAGAAGTAAAATGTATTTATTACCATTAAGTTATCTCACTTTGGGAGGCTGAGGAAGGCGGATCATGAGGTCAGGAGATCGAGACCATCCTGGCTAACATGGTGAAACCCCGTCTCTACTAAAAATACAAAAAATTAACCGGGCGTGGTGGCGGGCACCTGTAGTCCCAGCTACTCGGGAGGCTGAGACAGGAGAATGGCGTGAACCTGGGAGGCGGTGCTTACAGTGAGCGGAGATCACGCCACTGCACTCCAGCCTGGGCGCTAGAAGGAGACCCCGTCTCAAACAAACAAACAAAAAAGATGTGTCACTTTGTGTTACTTAATTTTAAAAAATCCAAATAATTATTTTATTTTAAAAATACGATTAAAACTTTTGTGTATCATTGTCTTTTGTCAAAACATAACCTGACAAAGGAGCAATAGGCAGAGACCATGTAGATTACTCGAAAGATTTCTCATCGGTTGTTGGGCCAGGTGCTCTCTGGCTGCTTCTAAATCAAATAATCTTTAGCTTTTCTTTCTCTATTCCATTTTGATATAACCAGAAACTACTTGAAATATTCAGCTTTTGCAGCATTTAGAAAATTATTTTCACCCGTTGAGAATTATCTTTTTCCTTTCCCCTAACTATTCATATTGTGACCTCACAATAGACATTCTAGAACTGCACTCTCCTATAACATGTGGCAATTTAAGTTTAAATGAAAATTTAATGAACAGTAAATAAAACTAAATTTAACTCCTCAGTCAGTCTACCCACATTTAAAAGTCTCAATGACAGCATAGGCATAATGGCTACCGTAATGAACAGCACAGATATAAAACATTTCCACAAGTGTGGAATTGGACAGTGTTGATCTAGAACTTTCAGGTGTAATAGTTATTGAATTTGTGTTACTGAAATTTCTATGAAAACCTGACAGATTCTCCTAAAATAATATATAAATGTTTTATCAACTCCTTACTGAAAATTTTAGAGCTTTTGTGAACATAACCTTTCACTTATTGGGGTTTTATCATGACAATCAGGATATTTCACCTTGTTATTTCAACAGTAGAATAAACACTACCATGTTTCCTAAGGCAATATATGTCTACATCAGAATTTGTAAAATTTGTAGGAAGCTATAATGTAGCACTGAAGATGATATGTCTTGGATGTATAGATCTAGGTTCAAGTGCAGCCTCTATGATTTGTGTATTCTGTAATATTTATCTGTTAATACTTGTCCATTGTTTTCATATCTCTGAGCTTCTTAGAGCCTGAGCTTCCCTTAGCTTCCTTACCCTTAGAACAGGAGAAATAAAGCTTAACTTCTAGGATTGTTTAGGAAATGAAATGAGAAAATTTGGATAAAATAATTGTCATAGGACCTGGCACACAGTAAGTGCTCAATAAATGACAGCAATGATAGCAAATGATAAGAGGCAGGATTCTTCCACTATTTGGAATTTGCATGCAAAAAAGAAAAACTCAGATTGTTTAAAGAAATGTCAAGACGAAGCTTTTTTTCTTTTCTTTTTTTTTGAGACTGAACCTCACTCTATCACCCGGGCTGGAATGACACAGCTCCACAGTGGCACAATCTCAGCTCACTAAAACCTCCACCTCCCAAGCTCAAGCTGTCCTCCCACCTCAGCCTCCCGAGCAGCTGGGACTATAAATGTGGGCCACCACGCCTGGGTAATTTTTTTTTTTTTTTTTTTTTTTTTTTTTTTTTTTTGTAGAGACGGGGTTTCACCATGTTGCCCAGGCTGGTCTCGAACTCTCCTGAAGGCAAGCAATCCACCCTCCTTGGCCTCCCAAAGTGCTGGGATTACAGGCATGAGCCACCGCACCTGGCCAAGATTTAGCTTTCATGTCTACATGGAAACTTCCTTTGGCTACTGTAAGCCAGCATGCAGTTGACTGCCCAGAGTTCTCCCTCATGGAAAACTTTCCATTTTGCCCAGTGAACAAAGACTTCAGTGAGAGATGTAGATGATACCATGACCCTTCTCCCGGTCCTGACTGCTTGAGATCATTTTGGTGATTTTTCTAAAGCTCAGTTAAATCTAGAAATAGAATAACTCCAGATTACAGATGGTGTAGGAGTAGATCCCTTTGCAAAAGTTTATATTTGAGAGGCAACCTGGCTACTTGGAAAAAAAGAAAAAAAAAAAAAAAACAGGTTCCTAGGAGACGAATGACTAGCCAGGGTTTGTCTTCTTAAGAGTGTCTCACTTTGGTTAAAAAAAAAAAAAAAAAAGTAGACTATTTGGGGTCATTTAAATGTTATCTAAATAGTAAATTACGTAAATTGGGGTTTCCAGCTCACTGGAGTAACATCTGGCTAACTTCTGTTTCCATACTACTAGAGTGCTGTCAAGAAAACTTTTACTACTTTGGTCCCTGTGGAATACCAATTAGTAAATTTCCCCTTCTATCCCTTGAAAGACATTATACTCTCTGCCAGGGGCACAATTATTCATAAGAAATGGTTTACACAGAGGATATAAGGGTTGAGGGTAAGGCATAGCCACACTGGTTCAATTGAGACCTAAAATGTATACCAATTTTTAAAACTAAAGATCTCTAGAGCAACTCTCTAAAGATCACATTTATATATGAAGTTGGGATGAAATTATTGAAGATTTACTAGTAGTAAATAGCATAATCTTCACGTTGTAAAAAGAAACCATTATGTAATTTTGGAAAGTTGGAGTTTCATTGTTGTTAAGGCATAATAATATATTTTAAAGACTCCTGGCCCCTGAACAAAAAATAAATACAAAAAAAGAGAAGTGGCATAAAGAAACTGCACTACTCTGGTTTTTTTTTTCCTCCCTCACTGGCATATTTAAAGAAGAAATAAAAGAAAAACTCATTCCATACCCAAAGTGTAAAATCAACCACTAGTTGACCTTTTGAGAATCTTTTTCTTTTTCTCAATATCTTAAGTATATAGTCCCCTAGAAGTGTCTTGAGATAGTAGCTATTTAGTAAATACTTGTCATGTAAAAAGTTCCAGAATGTACTTATATTTTGTGGATTACCTGCTGTCCCTTATAGCAATATATTTTCTTCTCAATAATGGGCATTAAATATTTTTCATTGATGACATAGAAAATACAAATGTAAGAATAAATGTTTTTGCTTAGGGAAGTCAGATAAAAAAAAATTGAAAGGGCTAGCAGTCCGGGAAACCAGAAAAACCCTGTGAGAACCACTGGCTCAGTGTATTTCTATATTGTAACCCATTCCCCACCAGCTCTACCTCTAAGCCATGCCATTTTTTGCCTGGTTTACTGCAATTAAACAGTAACTGATCTCCTTGCTTCTCCTCTTGCTCTAAAGCCTATTCTCAACGCAGTTATAATCTAACTCTGATCACTTCTCTGTTGAAAACCCTTCATGTTTCCCCAAATCACTCAGCAGAAAAGGCAGTCTTTCCAATGGCCTACAAGGCATGATCAGTTCTCACCTCATCTCCCACAACCTGTGCTCACTCCCTCTGATCCAGCCGTCTCAGGCTCCCATTGCTCCTCATACACACAAGGCAAGTTGCCACCAAGTTCAGTGTCACTGGCAATCCCTCTGTCTGGGATAAACTCCCTGAGATAGGATTATGGCTTGCTTCGTCACCCGCTTAGAGACTTTTTTTTTTTTAATGTCACCTTTCCAGAAAGGTCTTCCCTGAGATAAAACTGCAAGCCTGCTACACCCTTTAAGATCCCCCTATCCTTTCCCTGCTTTATTCTTCTATAATTCACTTTTCAGCCCAAATTAAGCTATGCATTTTATTCACTTATTTGCTTATTCTCTGTCTTTCTTCATTAGACTTTAATATACCTAAGATCAACAAATTTTTGTTGAGCAAATTAAAGAATGGTTATTATATAGGTGTAGAGATACATGTAGAGATACATCCTATAGAATATCTAGAAAAATAACTTCCCTGGGCCAAAGGGCATTCAGGGCAACTTTAAAAGGCAGACCTCACAGGGCATTACTAGATGTTATGGATGATGCCATAGTGTCATTATATAAAATCACATTAAAACACTTTCTGGCACTTTCTGGATTTTGTGTGCAGTTGGGGCTTGAATATCATGCAATAATCCAAGTGCTAAACTGACAACTCTAACCTAGAGAATGAAAGCTTGCTGTAGCCTGTTTCCAGAAGAATGCCAAAAACCATCATAAAAACCAAAGGACGCACCTATCCATCTTCCTTCCTATTAGAGATAGAAATACAGTCCATGTCCTGTGACCTTCACTCAAAAGTCATTCATATTCTCTATAAGTGAATAGAGAGATTTTGGCATTTCTCAAAGGCAGTAATCTAAATTTATTAATTAAAGTTTTAAATACTTTTAATTGCACTTAATACTATAATGCTTTTTTTTCTAAACTTTGGTCTTCATTTCTTTCAATGAATACTGAGTTTATTCTAACTGTCAGGCTCTGCCCTAGGTGCTGGGGACTGAATGCTGCCCTCCAATAGGATGGAGACTGAATACTGCCCACCAGCAGGACAGTGCCTCCATGGATGGGACTGTGGTAGGAGAAACTGGCATTGATCAAACAATTAAATGAAAAAATAGAAAATTGCATGTGACAAAGGCCACAAATGAAAAAAGGAGGATCTGCAAAAGTATAATAGAACTATTAAAAAATAAAATATGGTCTGACCTAATCAGGAAGGATAGAGAAAGCTTCTCAGAACGTGATCGTTGAGGTGAGATCTGAAGTTACAGCAGGAGAGAACTGGGGGTGAGGGTGGGGGTGGGGAGGGTGAGGAGAACCCTCCAGGCAGAGAATCTCTAGCTTTATCTCTTTGAGATTCACAGAGACTACACTAGGCCCTGATAAAAGGATGGATCAATGCTTTTACCAGGATGAGGTATCAATTGTTTACTGAGGATCTTGTCCCTCTTAGGCAGAGAAAAACCCAGTGAGGCTCCAGATCTGAGCCTGTCTCCCTAGGAAAAGCAAACCCAGGATCTGGGTATCCTGCCTGCTCATTTTCCCTGAATGAAGATGAACTCTCCCCCATCCCTTATAGGGAGGAATTGCACAGGTGACGGCTGCCTTGGATGCTCTTGGTTTAGCACGTGCTCCCGGTCTCCACAACAGGCAGTGGGATATTCAGTACCACTGCTTGTGAGTAGAACAGTAATGCACTCCTATTTAGGGTAGTTGGTAAACACAGCTGCTGTCCGCAGTATTACAGGAAAATCATTTGCATCATTCGTTTGGGCGGGACCATTCTGCTTATTACTATGTCTCAGTAGAGAGATTTCTCCAGGGTGGACGCTGTGGTTTCTGCTCCGGAAGCCAAGTAGGAAGGGGCCTCTTCCACCCTTCCTTCCTCTGCCTCCTCTCTCTTCCCTGCCCCCTTCTCTGCCATCTTTGTCACTTGCTCACTAAGTCCCGTCAGCTGGCTCAGATGCTGAGATCCTGTATGTGAGAGTAGAATAGACACTTAAAATTGGGACACTTTAGGTCTCACTTATTCCTGAGATATCAAAAAAGCTGGGAGGGCAGCATCAGCTTCAAGCCTTGTCCCTTTTTTGAAGCAAAAAAAGAACCAGTGAAGCTTGGAGCTATTTTCTGAATCAGAGAGAAAATAGGCATAATAAAATTAAATCGGATCCATATTAATTTATAAATAAACGGAGCACATCCCCTCAAGTAAAGTATGTAGAAAGCCTCCTGGAACAGAAATCTTCATAAAACCTGTCCGGAATTTCCCCTCTCACCTCATTTTTACACACACACCTGTTTGATTCTATTCCACCACAGGGCAAGCAGTTAGAAAGAGGAAGGTGTTGGCTTAATGAAAAAGAAATTGTTGTGATGGCAACTCTTTCAAAGATGTTTCCTCTCTATTCCCACACAGCTGTTTTCTCTTCTTGTTCTTTTTCTTCCTTTTCTCTTTCTCTTCATCTCTTTCCTTTGACCTCTTTAGTCTCATCTATTCCTTCACTTCTGTAATCTCTCCTGCCACCTCTCATATTCATCCTGCTTGCTTTCCTCATCACTGTCATATAATCATTCATTCACTACACACTTATCAAAAGCACTTGCATGTTCATTGCAGCACTAGTTACAATAGCAAAGTCATGGAATCAACTTAGGTGCCCATCAATGGTGGACTGGATAAAGAAAATGTGGTACATATACACCATGGAATACCATGCAGCCACAAAAAAGAACAAAATCATGTCCTTTGCAACAAAATAGATGCAACTAGAAGTCATTTTCCTAAGCAAATTAATGCAGAAACAGAAAACCTAATACTGCATGTTCTTATAAGTGGGAGCTAAACCTTAGGTGCACATGGACATGAAGATGGCAACAATAGAAACTGGAGACTACAAGGGCTGAAAAACTCGTTGTTGAAATCATTCTCTAGATATAAATCTATCAAACATTGTACTGAAAAAATGAGGATGATAGTTTATTTGTCAGTCAATGATATTTCTTCAGTGTATTTGATTAAAGTGTACAATAACTGGTAATACATTACTGGTGTCAATGTTTAGTTGGGTTGATATAAAAAATAAAGCATTTTGTAAAGAAAAAAAAAAGTTTTGGATATACCAGTTCCTATGTTAGGCTCAGAGGATGTATTAACAAGAAAGACATGGTCATTGCCCTCATGAAGTTTTCATTCCGGTGAAGGGTAAAGGACATAGCATAACTATATGAACAAAAAGTAAATAAATTAATTAAATAATTTCAAATTGTGGTAAGATTTAGAGTGAAAACAAAAAAAGCACTAGAGAAATATGGGAAAAGAAGTAAGCAAGGTATCTCGGCTCGCTGCAACCTGCGATCTCGGCTCACTGCAACCTGCAACCTCCGCCTCCCGGGTTCAAGCGATTCTCCTGCCTCAGCCTCCCAGCAGCTGGGATTACAGGCACCTGCCACCACACCTGACTAATTTTTTTGTGTGTGTGTTGTGTGTATTTTGAATAGAGACGAGGTTTCACTATGTTGGCCAGGCTGGTCTCAAACACCTGACCTCAAGTGATTTGCCTGCCTCAGCCTCCCAAAGTGCTGGGATTACAGGCGTGAGCCACACACCCAGCCTAGATCAATTATTCTTAATTTCTTTTTTCCCATAGACTCCTTTAGAGTTTGGTGAAAACTGTCCATTGATTCTCAGAGTAGTCTTTGAAAAATATAAAATAAAATACATGGAATAAAAAATATAGCAATTATACTGAAATATAGATCTATTCACACATCTTTTGGGAGTCCACTGACCCCCAGGTTAGATTCTTTGTAAAACATCTTAAAGAGTTTGGATATTATTTTAGATAGAATAGGAGGTAAAAATAAGGTTGTAATCACTGGTATAATATAGTATGATTTATGTTTTTAAATGATCACTCTTATTACCACATGGTAATTGATTTCATATGGCCAATAATGGAAGCACTTAGAAGGCAACTTTACTGCTGTAGGAAAGAGATAATCCTAGCTTGGACTCAGATAGTAACTGTGAAGAAGGCTATTTCTAAAAAGTGTCACTTAGAATCTTCCCATAAAGGAACATGCATTCCCTAAGTAGAGAATAAAGAAATAGGAACAAAAAAAGTATAATAAATAAGTCTTTTTCTCTTCCTACTTCCTAAAGTCTCTCGTCAATCCTCTGAAGGTTTCCTTAGTAACACAAGTTTAGCAAACTCTTCTGAAGAGCTTGTGGCTTATAGCCAATAAAATATATAAAAAGATTTCTTTATACTTACTTGAAGCAAATATGTTTCCAGTAAATCTTAAAAGAAGTTGTTCTCCTTCTCGAACTTGGAAATGACGAGATGGCTCTGGAGGTCCTCCAAACCCTTCCAAGTGCAGGTCCTTAAGCACCTGGCTTAAATCTTTGGAAGGCACCACTAAAACAGCTATTCTATGTGGATTGTCCTTCTGGTGAGACAGTACTATGCAGGCAGTGGTGCTGAGCATGGCTTCCTCTAAAGATTTCACAAAAGTAACCAAATGACTATTGTCCATGGTGGAAGAGAGGTGAAGTACAATAAACCTGCATGGAAGAAAGAGGTGAGACCCCAGGGAAAAATGCAGTGTCAAGAACACCACTGATATCTAATAACACCCAAGAAAAGAGCCATATCAAACAGATGTCTTTTAAAATCAAGTATTCTCAAAGACAACAGGTGAGATTCATTAATGATTGTAAAGAAACTCTTGGCCATCAAGAAACCAGCTCAGGCTGGGCACAGTGGCTCATGCCACTTGGGAGGCGTCCCAGCACTTTGGGAGGCCATGGAGGGTGGATCGCTTGAGCCCAGAAGTTCAACACCAGCCTGGGCAACATGGCAAAACTCAATCTCTATAAAAAAAGAAAGAAATAAAAAAAGAAACCAGCTGAAATCAAAATAAATTCTAAAACATGTTCTTAAACGAAGAAGTCATACAGTCTCAGCTCAGCTCTAAACATGGCAGCATATTTTAAGTGATATTTTAATTAGAATTACAAAAGAGCATATTTAAAATATAGAAGAGAAAGATGAGCACAATAATTTATTGACTCTCCATAGGATGCAGAATGTATACCATAATTAAATGGGGATTAAAATATGCATCTCTATGTAGGTGGGAAGGATCGTTAGGATGGACCTTGGTAGGAATTGCATTGTGTCTCACCCTCCCCGCACACGTACACATGTACACATTCATATGTTGAAGTACTATCCCCTAGTACCTCAGAATGTGACCTTATTTGGAGATAAGGACTTTACAGAAGTAATCAGGTTAAGGTGAGGTTGTTAAGGTCTTCTCTAATCCAGTATGACTGATGTCATAAAAGAGGGAAATTTTAACACATAGAAATGCGTACAGAGAAAACACCCTGAGACCATGAAGATGGCCATCTACAAGCCAAGAAAAGAGGCCTGGGCAGATCCTTCCCTCACAGCCCTTGGAAGGAACAAACCCTGCTAGCACCTTGATTTTGTACTTCTGACCTCCAGAACTGTGAAACAATAAGTTTCTGTTGTTTAAGCCACCAGTATGTGGTACATTGTTAGAGCAGCCTTAACAAACTAATACAGACCTCTTTCCCTGGACTGGGCTACCCATTCTCAAATTCTTCTTCAGTGATTTGGCCTAAAAGAGGCCCTCACCCAGAGCAGCCCTACATCCATAGACAAGGACTGACCAATGTGGGGATGTAAGGCCAGCCGCCTTGGTACTCGCACGCAGAGCTCCCCGGAGCGTGTCAGGCTACAGAAATACTTCATCTGAAACCATGGTTTTTTCCATCTTCCTCCTCTGCCCTACAGGATTCACCCAAGAGCTTTCTTTCAATAAATCACTTGCTTTTCATCTCAGACTCTATTCCTAGGAAACTGGATTCAAGACAATCATAAATGTAAAACTTCCCATTATGAAATAAAAGCTATCTTTAGATATATGATCACCTGTCTCTATGAGGGGCTACTCTTCATGAACCTTAAATCTGTCTAAAACTCTTCTCATAATGGGCTGTCTAGAAAACATGGAAATGAGAAAGCAAAATGAGGGCACTGAAGTAACAAATTCCGCTTATCTATACATAGTTATGAGATATGCATAATATGAACAGTTAATTACTATCTCCATGGTATTTCAGAATTGAAGGTGCTATTTTAAAACTATTTTGGAGTTAGCAGAAACCTGTAGTTATGAGTGCTTTCCCAAAGTACTTGTTTAACTATCATAAATGAAATTACAGATAGCATACCCATGTCAATTCTGGTTTGTATTTTAAGTACCCTTTAAAGAATGGTTAATATTTCTATTCGAAGAATAAAAATTTAATCTTACTATTCTATTTCTATAAACACCAGTTGTGACCATCAGAAAGAGTATCATCAACTTTGATTGTTTTTGATGGTATTACCTCTCCAAATGTTCATACAATTCAACTGATACCAAGCCGCTCTGTATGGTTTTCACAACATCATCAAGCCCACACCAACCACTGTCTTGGCTTCTGAATCCCAGTAATTTCAAACATTCACTTGCATTTTTCCTAGGTTTTCTTATGGAGGCAATTTTTGTCCTATATAATGGTAACAGAAGAGATATTGGTACAATTTACATGGTATAAATCTTATTTAATGCATTCATTCTTTCATTGTGAATGATCTAATAACAATTCATTAAGTACATACTATGTGCCAGGAATTATGCTTTGCACCAGGAACACAGAGATCAAACTATATAACCCTTGCCCTACAGAAGCACGTAGTAACACAGTATTATCTGATCACAGCACAAGGTGACTTGTGTGATAATTAAAGAAACGTACAGGGTGGTTTAGGAGCAGAAGCAAGAGGTTCGGGAAGCTTGCAAAGTGAAAATGCTAATATTTGAGATGAGCTTTGGAGAATGACAAGCTTTTTGCAACTGGCAAAATAGATTTAAGAGAGTACCCAAAAACATTAATAAACTCGCTGATGTAAACCCAGATGCTCTAGAATAGCAAAGAGTGGTTGTATAGCAAAAAAGGGAAGAGCACACATCCAGGAGCAAAACTGCCCAGTTTCAAAGCCTGGGTGACTATGCCTCTTATGAACTGTATGACCATATGACCATGGGCAAATTATTTGATTTCTTTCTATCTGTTTTCTTACCTATCATATGAAAATAATAATGGTACCGATATGGTTTGGCTGTGCTCCCATCCAAATCTCATTTTGAACTGCAGCTTCCATAATTCCCATGTGTTGTGATGTTGTGAGAGGGACCTGGTAGGAGATAATTGAATCATGGGGGCAGTTTCCCCCCATACTGTTCTCATGGTAGTGAATAAGTCTCATGAGATACGATGGTTTTATAAGGGGTCTCTCCTTTTGCTTGGCTCTCATTCTCTCTTGCCTTCTGCCATGTAAGACATGCCTTTCACCTTCCACCATGATTGCAAGGCCTCCCCAGCCACATGGAACTGTGAGTCCATTAAACCTCTTTTTCTTTATAAATTATCCAGTCTTGGGTATGTCTTTATCAGTGGCATGAAAATGGACTAATACAAGTACCAACATCATAGAATTAAAGGAATTAATATTTCTAAAGCACTTATAATTGTAGTGAGCATAAATAGTATTAATATTCTAACTCTGCTTTCTGCTGTAGACACAGCCAATTTGCTTTCTTGTACAATTTTCCTTCTTGTGTAGCCTGCCCCACCCAAAGGCCCTGAAGAAATTGGCTGTATGTACCATGTGATACTTTTCCCCAACCACAGCTCATGTGACTAACAGTATACCAATTTCCAACAGCCAGCCAATTTGATTCTTTTTCTTTGGAATTTGACTAAGTGGCCCAGGGACTGTAACTTGTCACAGTCCTGTTTCTGTGGTACCTTGGTCAATGAAAATTAATAAGCAGAAAGATTATTCAGAAAGGAAAAATAGATGCTAAGAGAGAAAAAGGAGAAAAATAAAGAGGAGAGGATCCACATAGTCCTAGAGATGGAGAAAGCAGAGGTTCACTGTTGTAGCCTCACAATAAACTCTTTTCTTGAGCTCGTTTAAGTGAACATCTGTTCCCTACAACTAAAGGAAGAAAAGTCCCTATTACTGAACATCTTTGGGGAAAAATACCTAGTCTAATGATGCTACCTACACTCCACAAAGAGACAGAGCCATGGTATATGAATGGAGACCAGAATGTGAATTTCATGTCTTCATTTGTGAAGTGAACTAGAGTTACAGGCTTAAAAACCAACTTACTTTCACAGGTTGACCTGTCCTATGACCCATAGATTCAGATTAGAAACTGAACTTGATTTAAAATGTCTACTCTGAAAACTTCTTACTCTGTATTGGTTACTTCAGGAGATCAGCTAGATTAAAATTAGGAGCTTAGGGGAAAAATAACGTTTACTTTTATGCTGTTGGGTTATAACCACAGATATGGTAAATTCTGTAACCCTTGGAAGTTAATAATTTATTCACACAGGAAGTTACACTCTTACTGAATCCAGAATATTGGTCATTTACTAGAAATTGACTTCAATGTAATTTTTTTCTGATAGCATTCATTCACTTTCTTTTCTGTCAAAACCTAAAGTATTTGTGGAGACCAACAGGCTCCCAAGGGTAGTGGGGCTGGTCCCTACCCCCAGGACCATTGGGTATATAACCTGAGCCAAATAATGCATTGGTCATTCATTAATGCTGCTCACCAGAATATCCAGTTTCACCCTGATCTGAATACATGACAGGGTTACACTTCCTGGCCTCTGTGGTTGAGTGGGGCCAAGTTACTAGTTCCAGTAAATGATGTGAATGAAAAAAATATGTGTCACTTTGAGGCCAAGGACTTAATTGCTAATATAGGTCTATCCAAAGGTCTTTCTTCTGCCACTGTGATAGCAACCGAACAGTGGCTGTTCTATCTAGAGTGAGGATGACCAAGAAGCAGCCTACCTTTGATGGCCATGACAGATGCAAAGATTGTCATTTAAGCCCTTGGGATTTGAGAGTTTTGCTATCATGCCATAACCTAGGCTAATCTGTGCTATATCTGTCTTCCGGTTCCAGTGATCCATTCAGTGATGGATTTGTGACAGATCTGGAGTGAGAATCAGGCCCTGCGCTTTTATGCATATTCATAGGGAAAAAGTTTCCTCTTTTCTACTGAACTTGGACTTATAAAGATGTAACTATGTTGCCAGAATGAGGAACAAGCATGTCAGAGAATGGAATTGGCACAGAGGAAAGCAGATAGAGATGAAGAAGAGAGACTAGGTTCTTCCTGGTTGAGGAAAAAATATATAGATAGATACATCCTCAGATTTTTAATTTACATATATCAAAAATTCTTTTTGCTTAAACACTTTGGATTGGCTTTCCTATCACTTAAATCAAAAGAGTCCTTAACGATATAAAGATTAAACTTAAACTTTAATAGGCACAGTCCACATTCAAATTAAATAATCTGATAGTATACTTGTGTCTCGCAACTGGTAACAGCTCTGCAACTATACTATTTCCTTAATATATGCTAATTGCAAAGTTTGACAACTAGTATTGTCTGACAGTGAGTAGCACTTGATCAAACTCCATAAAAGGCAACATGCTGACATAGTGATAGTTCCAAAAATAGTAAAGATTTGTTTTACAAATGTGTTTATTTTAAAATGACCAATTTTGCTTGGGACTTACCCAGACAGTACTAATCTCCCTGAGGCTACAGATTAAAATGTCATGCTACTTTATCTGTGGAAAAAAATAATATATGATACAGAATTTGACAAGCATTCAAACCATCAAAATTCTCATTCTATATTGTATTTTACTTTCAGGATATTTTCTTTGTGATATTCATGATGCGTAGATATTTAAACATGAATGTCACCAATGTTTTGAGGTTAACTTTTTCTCAGAAAAGTATAATTTAGTCATTAAAGTATTAATTTTAAATAGTGTGCTGTATTCAAAAAACTTCAAATATTTTCCCACTTTAAGTTATTCATGTTGATCGTAAAATTCATTTAAGATGGAAAAGTAAAGGGAAGAAGAAAGTCCACATAGCCACATTGCCTGAAGTCAAATATTATAATATATTGATAAATTTCTGGTAGTTTTTATTTCTACATGGATTGTTATTTGTCTTTAAAGTGGTGAAATATTTGACATTTTAAAACGTCATATTTACATTAATATGTCATAAATATTGCCATATTTATGTCAATATTTGACATATTTTATGACAAACTCTGTACCTTAATTTTACCATTTGTAATCGGTGTAATCACTGTTGGATATCAGTTCAAATGACCTGAGTGCTTACCACACAGCTGAGAGAAACGTTCTCTCCTGATGTAACTGCATTCTGACTGTAGGTCCATCTACCCTTGGAGCTTTACCCAGTTCAAGGTGTCACAGTTACAATTATTGTACAGAGAAAAAAACCCTACATAATCTAAGTAGTCCTCAGTCTTCATGTATGGTCCCATTCTCTTTTGCTTTGCTGATGTTGCTGCCTCACTGCTATTGAAAACGGAAGATCCTCCATGATCTGATGCAATGCCCTCGTTTGGTGTATTTACCTACATGTGCCACTATTCTGGCAATAGTTTTTAAGGTGAGGAAAAACAAGAAAACTCTCCACTGTTACGCTATGTGTGATTCAGTTATTCCACCCTGAGCTTGAGCTCCCAATGACACTGTACCTTAGTGGACCCACGCACCCTGGCCCCCAACATGCCCACACAGTAATTTTTTCAAAGAAATTTTCACAGTGCTAGAACTGTCTTATATTTTATTCAGTTTCTGGACAAAAATGAGCCTAGGTCATCCTAGGATGAAATTTAGTCATCCATTCAAATTTCTTTCTCTATTATGCTATGTTTTCTTGCCAGCTGACAGCAGAATATCCACTTAAACCCAACAGAAACATTTCAATAATGTTGCACCTCAGGAAAAAAAAAAAAGGGAGTGATGACTTCAATCTCTTTCATCTCAGGAGGTTCTGTTCACTCTGTAGATTTGCCTGTGTATTCCTAGGGACGATAAGATTCATATACCAAGGAGTATACAGATGAGTAGATGTATTGGCTAAGACTCTTTGGGGTACAGGTAACAGAAACCCAAATCCATTTTACTTAGTTATAAGTGAATTAATTATAGTAATCCTTGATTGTTAATGGGGCAAACAGACAAATGTGGAGGGCGTCAGATAAAAACTCTGTCTCAAATTGGAACATCATCTTTATCTAATTACTTCTCTTCTCTGCATCTTTCCTTTTTCATCTAGTACTATTAATGATCATTTTTTTTTCCAGCAGCAGAAATCACGGCTGTTGACAACTCTGGAGTTTTATATCCTAAGATATGAGCTACTCCCAAAATTACCCTTTTTATTAGGCATCAGGGAATTATGATCAGCCTCTTGTAGGTCAAGTGTTTAATTATATGTAGGGATATTAATGAACATAGAAGCTCCCACTGCATCTGCATGGATAGAAAGGGCAATTTGCAGAAATTGTAGTACAGTTCCCAAAATACAAGGTGTCTAGCAGGGAAAGCAATAGATATACCTTCCAGCCTGCATTTTCTCAAGCCTAACAGTGCACAATTACATCTTTCCCAGTTAAACATGGCCTAAGTACCTCATAAACAATATTCAAAAGATTTTTCACAAGATTAAAAAATCTGCTCCAATGCACCTTAATATTTTGTTTCTCTAACTGGGAAATAGACACTATTGGGAATTTTTCAAGGATAGTTTCTTTTTTATTTAAAAACTAAATTATTTCTCACTTGGCATTCCAATTCACAGGGAATCTTATTTTCTTAAGGAAAACAGTATTTATGAATTAAAAATACTTCTAAGTACACTACCTCCAAGTTTAACACATGAAACAAATCTTATTTTCTCAGTAAGCATTTACTTTAATGTTTCACTGAAACAATTTTACTCTATTAAATGAGATTTGCCTGCGTTGACAATACAGCACTCATTGAGAAGCACAAAGGAAAATGTAGTATGTGTGATTTCATTATCTATAAAATTATCATTTCCTTCTTAGGTAGACTCTAAAATATCATAAATTTAATACACAAAATCCAGAATTATAAATAACAAATTTAGAATAACAAATTTAGAATAATCTTTAGTGTAAAACAGCGAGATCTTGATAAGTGTGCTTTTGGATACATAGTTTTTTGGCTTGCATACTTTTAAAAGAATTTTTTGATACAAATTCTTTTGAAATTTTCCAAACTCCTCTCCAAATAAAATGTGTGAAGTCAGGGTTGCAGCTAAGGGAGCAACCAGGCAGGAATGGGGGGATTACTAAGATGGCAAACACCTTTCCTGTAATGTAGATGCAGGAGTATCAAACTGTAAGCAATAATCAAGTGAGCAGAACATGACACTGTCAGTCCTTGGGATCACAGCCATGTGGGAAAGGTGAACTTGAGACCTTCACCAAGACTCTCAAGAAGGCTAATGTAGCCCCAGGTAAGTAGCAGATGGTTCTCAGCAGAGGTAGGAACAAATGCCACCTTGAGGAAAGCAACTCCATTATGCCTGAAGAAACCCCACGTCTGCATGCTTGCAAGCAAAAGTTCTCAAACAAATTAGAAGCTAAATACCATGGATGACAGATATAAACACGCCCAAAGACTTCAGATGTTAGACTTAGCAGATTTAAGATGAAAACAACTATATATGAAAAGTTTAATAAAGGACAGTATCCCAAAAATAAGAAGGCAGGAAGAAACTCTAAAGATAATTAGGGAGATTTAAATAAGGGCCAAGTAGAACTTTTTTTTTTAGACAGGGTCTCACTCTGTCACCCAGGCTGGAGTGTAGTGGCATGATCTCAGCTCACTGCAGCCTCAATCTCCTGGGCTCCCACCTCAGCCTCCCCAGTAGCTGGGAAAATATAACTTTAAGAAATAAAAAATAAAATTGTCTAAAACAAAACTCAAATAATAGATTAAAAGTACATTTTTAAGGTATGCGTTATTTTTGCCATTTCAAACTGGAATGTGAATAAATTGCACAGAATATGGCACATAGAGACAGGGAGCTGGAAAACAGAAGGGAAGTAAACAATACGGAATTTAAAAAGAAGTGGTCATATATACATCTATGTGGAAACTTGGAAGGACAGAGTGCATACGATGGAGAAGTGCCAGCATTTGATTAGAAAGCACATAAGAACTTTTCAGAAATGTGAAAAGGCATACATCCACTTATTCAGGAAGCACAATATATTCAGAAAAAGTTTAAAATTTGTATCTAGACAGATCATAGATAGACGCAAAACACCAAGTGCAAAGAAAAGATCTTGAAAGCAGCAGGCAAAATAAAGCAGATCACCCATAAAGTTATGAAAATTGCATCCACTGCAGTCTTCAGAACAGCATTAAAGAGTGGCATAATATCTCCAAAGAGGTGGAAAAAATTCATTTTCATCCTAGCATGTTATATCAAATGTGGTAGGTGGTCTCCAAAGATGATGCCTAGTGAACTATGCTCTCTCCCAAACAAACCAGAGTTACTCAACTTTAACCTATAGAGTGCTGCCAGAGAAGAAGAAGAAAATGTATCGGGACAAATATAAGTATATGTGATCAAACAGAGAAATACATAAAAGCAAAAGAATAATTGAAAATTTCAGAATAGTGGTTAAATTTGGTGGGGATGAGTGACTGTGGTGAGGACAAAGGAGATGGAATGAGGTGGGACAAGAAAGGAGATGCATACTTTTATCAATAATGATCAGTTTATTGTTTGATATTAGCTTTACTAGTTGTCCATTTCATTATATGGTGTGACTTACATATATTTTATAAATATTCTCAGGCATGAATCACATATTACATTTGAACAACTTAATGTTAAAAACAATTGCATTGTGTAGGAAATGTCATTTTTCATGGGCAAAAGCCATTTTCCTGTCTAACTCTCTAAAATATTGATTGCATAGTAAGTAATAAGCTCCTATTTAATAAAGTATTGTTCCAATTTACTGCTATGAGAAATCTTTTCTGGCTCATAATTAAATGACTCTCATCCTTTCACTAGAAATCATTCAGACATAAAGGAATATAACACAATACAGACCTTTCTTTCTTAATATTCAGACTATGCTTTGGCCTCAAATGGTTTTTATCTTTTTCATTACATGGGGTATGGATTGCTTTTTGTGTTTCTGTTTCCATAGAAAATGTCCAGCTGGCTTTCATTCTTTGATTAAAGAATGTTAAATAAACAGTTGAGATGGAGTCTCATTTGCTTGTTTTATGCTCCACTAGATGGAAAAAAATGCACCTACTATGTCTGAGACTAATAACAACATAGCACATTGTAATGTATCAATTTAACATTGTCAAAAAGTGCAGATGAATTTGCAATACAATTTACATTTCCACGAGTTTGCTCATTAATTTATTTAATTTACCTAATGTTTTTAGCACTTACTATGTTGCAATTGTGCTAAGTCATGACATGTAAACGAGAATATATATTATTGCTACAGTAGAATGTGGGATGTGTACAAAGGATGGGGTTGGCACAAAAAAAAAGAGCACTCGATTCCTCCTAGAGAGCTTAGGATATCTGGACAGAAAAAGAAAGAGTTGAACTGGAACTTATAGAATGGGCAAGAGTATATCAGTTAAATGTGGCAGAAGAAAGATTTTCTAGAAGACAGATTATGTACAAAGGCAAAAAAAAAAATGGCTTATTCTAGCAACTTGGCCAATTTAACTGATGACAAATAGCCACTTTCCCACTCCACAGGAATTCTGGACAAAATGTCACATAAACACACACACACACACACGCACACACACACACACACACAATTATATGAACTCAAAAGCTGAAAAAGAAATCCCCCCTAGATCTGGACTCAAGGATCTAAAAAGCAAGAATTCTCTTTCTTCACTAGGGAACTCGAGGAATTGATTCTGTGGGTGCTCCTTCCCCTATCAGCCTCTTCTTTTCAACCCCAACCATGCACACGTGCCAGGGGCTTGAGGTACAGTTTAATATCTATTCCCAGACATACGATACAACCTCCAGCTGCACAGGGAGGGAGCTTGAACTAAGTCATGAAGCTGGAATCTCAGAAGGGCATCACTGGCCATGAGAGAGCCATAACACTCTCTGGTTATTTGGTTATTGGTAGCAATAACCAAAACCCTTCTGCTTGTTGGCTCAAGAAAACAGTCAAGAAGCACACACACAAAAAATTAATTGCTTTGGCTTGGGGGAAAAGGGAGAAGAAGAACTGATATTTATATCTGATCAAAAATTAAAATCAATACTTGGAAATGAATGTCTAAGGGCAAGAGCCATAGAACAGAATCAGTATGAAATTCTGCAAGATTACGCTGTACTCCTAGATAGATGATATGGTGTTATACATCATGTTAATAGATAGATGATAGAATAATCAATCTAAAAAAGCCCATAAAATAAGTATGCTTAAATAGTTAAAGGAATAAAGGAAGAAATACAGTTGGCCCTTGAACAACATAGATTTGAATTCTGTGGGTGTGCTTGTGCACAGATTTTCTTGCTCCTCCGCCACTCCTGAGACAGCAAGACCAACCCCTCCTCTTCCTCCTCCTCAGCCTACTCAACATGAGGATGACAGGGATAAAAACCTTTATGATTATCCACTTCCACTTAATGAATAGTAAATATATTTTCTCTTCCTTATGATTTTCTTAATAGCGTTTTCTTTTCTCTAGCTTATTTTATTATAAGAAGCAGTATATAGTACATATGCCTTACAAAATATGTGTTAATAGACTGTTTATATCATTGGTAAGGCTTTTCTCCTGGTCAACCGTAGGCTATAAGCAGTTCGGTTTTCGAGGAGTCAAAAGTTATACACACATTTTCAACTTCTTGGTGGTTGGCACCACTAATCCCCCTGCATTGCTCAAGGATCAACTATATAAAGCATAGTAAAACAGTGAAGCAGATTGGAAAAAGCACTAAGCTTTTAGGAATGTTAATTATAGTGAATAAAATGAACAATTTAAACAAATGATAATAAATTAATAATGTGTATAATAAACCTAAGGAAATTACCCAAGCACATCATATAAAGTATTTAAAAATATCAAAGGAAGATTATGAAATATGGACAATAATATAAATTATGTTTAACTCATTTATATTTATTGTCATAACAGATTATTTTACTTATATTATCTTGCTTACACTTGCTCTTAAAAGTAGACACATATCACCATGCTGATGTTTTGTTTGTCTGTTTTCTTTCCGTTATCTCTCTTTCATATAAATTTTTACTTTTGATTTATTTTGCTTTTATATTATTTATGCTCTATCAAATTTTAAAAATAAGAAAATACTTGCTTGTTCTCGATATCTTGAATCTTATTAAGTCAGCCTATTAATTTTATCTACTTATTTTGTAGATAAGAGCATGTGAGTAGTCCATTCTGAGAGCCCTTGTATTTAAAAACAAAACAAAACAAAAACAAAATGACTTGTTTGTAGGATGAAAACCCTGATTTCCTAATCTTGCCCTTTGAGAACTTGAGAACTTTGAAGATTTTGGTCCATTTATATTTCCTGATATTAGTGCTGCAAAGAATAAAACTGACACCAAACTGATTTCATTACTTTTTTACATAATCTGTTTCTGGTTAATGGATGCTTATGGAATTATGTTTTATTTAAACCTACATTTCAGTTTGCCATGTTATGTCTAAGTATGGGTCTTTTTTCATAAATATTTTCTACTAACCAATCAGCACTTTTAACTCAAGGCTTTAATCAACATCAAAAAATCAAATTCACCTAGGCCTTTGATTGTTTCTTTTTTTATGATTGCTTGGCCTCTTCTTCAATGGTACCTATAATTGTTAGTTTGCAGCACTTTGAAATGACTCCTTATCATATTTTGTTCCCTTTTCATCTCAGCTTGTTATCTTTGTGCCACATCCTTTTGTCCTTTCATCTTTGCTTCATCTATTCTGATGATTTTCTGCTAGTGTTTCTTGGCAATTATGTTTACTGGCTACAACTAAACTTATAAAATAGGTTTCTTTAATATTCTCCAGGTAACTGTAATTCTCATTATTCAAATGACTGTGAAATATCAGGATGATGCTCTCTCTCTCTTCCTTTGTATTTCTACAAGTTTTTTTTAATATATATTCTTTAGAAATCTTGGTATTGATTTGTTTTTCTTAAAACACCATGTAGGATTTTGGTTTTTTTCTTACCCTTGAATGAATGCTCATCCACCTTTTATAGTTTGGTAGCTATTTGAATCTCTTTCTTGAATCTAGAGACGAGATCCCTTTGCATAATATCTCATTCAATTGTCAGCATCTAGCCATTTTTACTGAGTGTAATTCCTCTGGACTAAGGTATGTCTTTCTCCTACCTGTGCTGACTAAATTTCCAGCGCTTTGAATAGATTGAAGGTTTCAAAATGCACCACCCCAGCATGCATTTCTGCTAGAGTTCTTATTGTCTCCATTTTTATCTTTATACTTGCAGGAATTTTGGGATCCATAACAGCTAAAATTATTACCTTTTGTGGATCCACAATATCTTCTTTCTAGATTAAAGATATTTCATAATATTTTAATACAGAATTTAAATACAAGACATTTGACTGCAAGTTTTAATCATCTAAGCTTCTTTGTTTGACATTAAGCCAGTTTACAATATTAGAAACTTACTCACCGGTTGAAATATGAAGGTGTAATCCTATTTATTGTGGCACTTGCTCTTCTTTTATGATCTGTCTCAGAACCAAGGTTGTTTTTATCAAGGTATGGAGAACAAGGTAAAAATAAAGTGACTGGCTTCTGAAAAGGATAAGTTGATGGGTGCTGAATGTGAATCAGAGGGCTTGTGGATTGGACTGAGTAGAAAGTATCTTGCTGTGCTTTTAAATGTGCCACCAGAGCTGGGTCAACTGGTTGGATCTAAACAAAAAATATATTTTTTCTTATATTTTAATAGAAAAGATGCAAACTATTGGTACATTTCTAATCCAGTTTTTTGAAAATTCTATGGAGCATAGTTTTATACATTTCTCTATACATTGTTAGCTGTAATCAACAATGCATTTTATAAAATATTTATAATATATAAAAGAACACAGTATTAGGGCCCTTTTTACAAAGTCCTTCTGAAATCTGGGTTCCCTGTCTTATGTTATAAATAACTAAGAAACAGACTTAATTGCAGGCAACAAAATGACCTAGAAAACAAAATAGATGTTTTATAATGATTTCTAATTAGAAATTGTTAGATCAAGTGATCTTTAGAAACTAGAAAAACATGACTTGTTTCTTTTCACATAAGAATGGTTAAAAATAAAAAATAACCAAGATGATTCCAACATTTCAAAGTGCGTGGAAAATATCTATAAATAAGATATTTATTATATGTTTTCTTCCTAATCATGCTTCTTCACTTCCACTTACATTAACAACTGGGAGAAATAGAGAGGAGAGCATGGGAGGGGAATAAGGGTAGACGAACAGGGAATATTATTTGAGGAAATAAGTCTTGTAAAATATACATTTACATGCCCTTTGCAAATAGTGTTTGCATATATTAAATCATTACTCCCAGAAAATGGCTGTTTCATAATTAAATATAACAAAATATTTATTATAATAAATATTTTAATTGATTGTCTTCTTTTTTGCCATCCTCACTGATCAAAATCTTTGAATTATATGTATGTTCCAAAGTCTGTTGTCAATTCTTTCATAGCCATGCAACATAAATTTTCCCAATAAATATCATAAAGAAAACAACACAACACAAAAGACTAACTGGGAAAATCTTTCGAATAAAGAGAAGATGTATTTTTAATGAGATTTAATATGCTCAAAATCATTACATTATTGCTGATATCACTATATATTAGGCCGTTACAACTACAAGAAAATAATCCATTTTTTGTTATATTAAATATTGGTACCTTCTTTGTTGTTTAGAACCATGCTTGATGACCCACAAAATCTATGAGCAGGAACTCACCTATTTTTAATATGTTTACCTTTAACTGCACCAGCACTGGAGAGGTAAAAACTCCTGGAGGGTAATTTAAGGATATTCGGGAATCCATGCTTGACTTAAGAGCGAGGCCTTTCTTTGTTACTGTGAACGACTCTTTCTTTAAACAAGACACAACAGAAAAGATACCCAATTTGTAAACTTTTACTGAAGCACAGGTCCCCTGTATAGAATAAAGAACATTAAAATAAGCTATAGCACTGATTTGAAAAATATTTGCTGTATAGACTCTATGGATTGTCAAAAAAAATCTATACACTCTTTATTTAATCACCTACAACTTAAAATGATTCCAATAACCTAAAATGGATGGTCATTTTATGAGTTTAAGTAGAAATAGATAAGAGTTTCTCAAATTTAGACTACACAATAAAAAACAGAAATAAACATACTTCTTATATTTAAATTAAATCTTCCCCCAAGATTGTGTGAATAATGGGCAATTATTTTCAGTGTTTTCACAAATATGATTGTTCCTAGAATTCTAGCCTCCATTAGCGAGAATCGATTTTAAATATTGACCTTTATCCAAACATTCAACACTGTTCTAGGGAATCCTAAGGACTGGAATTCCATTATTTGTGTAGTTTGCTCAAACACTGTAACACCTGTGCTGTCAGCAAATTCTTTCTTCTAATAGCTCACAGTATCTTAGGTTCCCCAAATAAAGTCATTTTCTCTTTGCCTCTCCTCTGTGCAGTGGGAGCAAATGACTAAGATATTTGTGTTTCTTTTTATACAATGACATTCAAATTTGTAATGCATATATACAGACACATACTCAAGGTTTTTTATTGCACAAAAGGGAACTGCGTACATAAATGAAAACAAAATGATCTTCTCCTATAATCACCAAAGCTTAAAATGAGGAGGCAGACTTAGAAGTAATTTGGTCTATTCATACTTCCCCCAACAGCAGCCGGGCTCTGCCCCAGCATGCGTGGATAATCATGCTCGCATACACGAAAAAACATTTCAGGGACAATCACAATGGAAAATAGTCTACCATTTGAACGCTGACTAAGGAAGATATTTCACAATATCGCTGAATGAATCTGTCTCTGGGAAAATTCAGGGCATGGTGAATATTGTTAACCGGCCAGAGGGAAAATTGTGAGAGGTGAAAAAGAAAGATCTTCTAGAAACCAACGGTGGTTGCTGTGCACTTCGATCATATTTGATAGATACTGAAAGGCCAAAAGGGTTTTTAAATAATTAGAATTTTAGAATGTCATACGATCCACATAAAAATTTGGAAGTAATCCAAAGTTTAAAATGTTTTTCTTACTATAAAGAGAAAAATTCATGCCTGTATTTGTTATGATAGACAATGATTCCCTCGCTCTCTCTCTCTTTCTCTTCCTCTCTCTCTCTCTTTTTTGCTTTAATTATCCATTTACTGAACATCTTCCAAACCCATTTTGTGACAAGTGGGCTACAAGCAGTTTTTGCTTGTATTGTGATAGTTACACAGACTGGCCAAAACTTAAGAGCCCCAATCAAGGGCAATGCTGACTAGACTATCATACCTATAAACTTCTGATACTAAATATAAAATGTATTAGTTGCAGGAATTGAAATAAGTAAATGTAATAGGCTTAGCTTTCATACTCAACTATAAAACCTTATTTGTAACCCAGAAAAAATCAAAATCACAAAATAAATATATAATAAATAATTCCATGTATATATGAATTTTTTTACATTTATTCCCTGCCTGTCTCATCAAACGACAACTTACATAAAGCTGAAAAAGATAAATATTTTAATTGCTTAAAAAGAAGTTCAGTGGCCCAAAGAAAAACTTTAAGTATTAGTCTCCATAAACTCCATACTAAATTTATTATTTTTATTTTTTTGAGACAGAGTTTCACTCTTATTGCCCAGGCTGGAGTGCAGGGGTGCGATCTCGGCTCACTGCACCCTCCGCTTTCCGGGTTCAAGCCATTCTCCTGCCTCAGCCTCCCCAGTAGCTGGGATTATAGACATGCACTACCAGGCCCGGCTAATTTTGTATTTTTAGTAGAGACGGGGTTTCTCC
The DNA here is from genome assembly GCF_029281585.2 of Gorilla gorilla gorilla. Classification (NCBI taxonomy): domain Eukaryota; kingdom Metazoa; phylum Chordata; class Mammalia; order Primates; family Hominidae; genus Gorilla; species Gorilla gorilla. The sequence continues at coordinate 44,333,748 of NC_073227.2, read as the reverse complement.
ATGTTAGTCAGGCTGGTCTCGAACTCCCAACCTCAGGTGATTCGCCCACTTTGGCCTCCCAAAGTGCTGGGATTACAGGCCTAAGCCACCACGCCTGGCCTCCATACTAAATTTAATAGTTGTTATATTCTCTCTTCACAGCATATGAATTTGTGATCATACAGAGCCTCAGAGTTATTACAATAAAAATTTGACATGAAAATGATAATTTATTAACAACTAACATGTGTTTATAGGCTTCCGTCTCTCTTCATAAGTTTATTATCTATTTAATTCCTACAACCATACCAGGTAGACACTATTATCATGTTTATCTCTCAGATGAAGTAACTGAGTCACAGCAAGTTTACATAATTTTCCCAAGTTCACACAGCAAGAAAGTGTAAAAACCGTATTTCAAACCTAACCGGTCTTCTTCCACAGCCCACATCTTAACTACCACATATACTTTCTCCCATGTATAGACCAAATTTCATTTCTAGACTTACTAACAATCTCAAGGCATACACAAACACATACACAAATTTTTAAATTTTTTATCTATTTTCCCAACCCATGAATAATAAAAATTAAAGCTACTATCATCTGGAGATTCTAACATTCTTAAATTTAGACAAGGGTCCATCATATTAGAAATGTTGGTCTGAAGTTAGTCTAAAGCACAAAAGTAATTAAGCCATGATTTTGGTTTTGTTTCCTAGGTGAAAAAAATAACATTTGGTAGGTGTTCAACCCAAGCTCTCCATTCCTAACTTTGGCTAATCATTTCCATCCTTTGATCTTTATGGATGGCAGTAAACTGTGAACGCACTGGCACAAATTCAAAAGTCCTTCCATTTATTACTAGTGGAGCAATTATATCTACACTACAATCTATTAGTCTGAGTGATATTTATAAGAGGAGCCAAACAGGAAATGTAGATATAGCCAAGAATTTACTAACCTTATAACCTCCCTTCATTCCTTCTAGTGAATTTGGGTTTAGGTAACTTGATTGAAGGTTTATGTCACACACTTTCACCATGATATCTCTGTAATTTCCTCTGTAACGTGCAGTAAATGGAATTGCAATGCCTATTGGAAATGGAACTCTCTTTTCCTTATCTGAGCATTCAATAGTTATGACGTTGCTAACTAACTCTTCATTATCACCCACTATTAAAGAACTCATGTGATTTATTATCCGGCATTCTAGTTGTTGTAGAACATATGATGGTGCTGTAATATAACAAGACACTTGGGGGCCAGTATCATCACTCAGCACATCAAGGTACCTGGAGGGGGAAAAAGAATGTCATTTTTCCAATTATTTGATTTACGTACTTTACAGCTAAATGCAGAAAAGCACAGACTCTAGATCTACATTGTCTTGGTGTGAATTCCAGTTCTGATCAACTCTTGTGACCTTAGGCAAGATCCTCAGCCTCTCTGTGCCTCAGTTTCCTCAATGGTAAAATGGTGATAACATAATACCTATCTCACGGGAGTATGAATTGAATTAAATGAACCATTGCATGTTAAGTAATTAGAGCTATGTCTGGTACACCATAGTTGTTATATATATTAGCTATAATTACTTTTGTTACTACTGTTATTTAAGCAATTGATTATTCCACAATAAGAAGCTGAAGATTGCTGAAGTTTCTTGGTAAAATCAGTACTAATACTTGAATAATTTCCTCAATTGTGAGGAGAGGGAGTAAACATATATGAAGTATTAGAATTGTCTAAACACACTAGATCAAATGATGATGATGATTATATATTTTTAGAAAAGCTGAGAAAGATACAAAAGAACTGTAAATTTATCAATAATCATAGTAATTAGGCAAAGATTACTTATAATCCCCAAAAAAATCAATCCAAAATTTTATTTTGATCGTTCATTTTACTCTTTTTTAACCATCAAATTTGCCAAGGATTATAGAGTCATAGATTTGAATTCAGATTTGAGATCAGTCACTGTTTACTTGACCTTACACATTAATAATTAATATTAAAATAGTTAATATTTTGCTGCTTTCTATTAAGTAGTATTTAGGTTACACACTATTCTCACAACTATTGTATTAGGTAGGTGCTACTAACATAATTATTTTACAGATCAAAACACTGAGGCTCAGAAAATTTGACTTTCTTTTAAAGATCCCACAGATGGTAAGTTTTAGACCAGATAATTGGCTCCATCTATCTTTAATGTGAAAGTCCAAACTCTTGAATATAATATCATAATTTCTCAAATCATTCAAAAGTGCTGGTTACTTTATTCATTACAAATTGAAACTAATATCTAATTCATAACAGTGTGAAGACTGAATGCGATAAAACATTTAAACTTACAATAATGTGTCGGCCTAAGATGTATGCTCAATAAATTCTGATTTTCTACATTAAAATTACCAACTTGAGTTCCTCTTTTTTTTACTACTTCTCATTTATACCAGTGAAATGATTGAAATACTGGAAATGTTGAAGAGAAATAAGAGGATTTATATATAACATAGCATTAATGTCCAGCTCTAAAATAATCAGATTTTAGACATTTTTCAATTACTTGTAAATAGAATTTTAAAGTACAATTTAACATAGAAATCCAAAAAATATGTAGAAATTGCAGAGAGGGTCATTGATGTATGTTTACAATTCTAAACTCATAGTTAGAAGGAATAGAAAGTGACTCAGCACATTGTTCTGCTTGAGTATTCTTTGGTGATGGTGATAAAAGTAATTCAGAAAATGAGAAACACTGTTTAATAGAGGATACAGTGACCCAGCATTGTATAACTTTAGGAATGACTCTCCTCTGTGCCTTGGAAACCATCTGAATACACTTTTCTTCCAGGAGTTATGTTTCTCAACTGACAGATGAAGTAGAACAAGGTGACTTTTAAATGGTTCCATTCTCTTTAGCCCTAGTCAAATAGATTTAGGCTAGACACTAAAATACAGTTATGTGGCATGGCACTGGTATACAAATAGACACATAGACCAGTGGAACAGAATAGAGGACCCTGAAATAAAGCCAAATACTTACAGCCAACTGATCTTCAGCAAAGCTTACAAAAATATAAACTGAGGAAAGGACACCCTATTCAACAAATGGTGCTGGGATAATTGGCAAGCCACATGTGGAAGAATGAAACTGCATCCTCGTTTCTCACCTTATACAAAAATCAACTCAAGATGTATCAAGGCCTGAAACCATAAAATCAGATCTGAAACCATAAAAAGTTCTAGAAGATAACATCAGAGACCCAGCACAGTGGCTCACGCCTGTAATCTCAGCACTTTGGGAGACCGAAGCGGAAGGATCACCTGAGGTCAGGAATTCAAGACCAGCCTGAACAATGTGGTGAAATCCCGTCTCTACTAAAGACGTAAAAATTAGCTGGCATGCTGGTGGGCGCCTGTAGTCCCAGTTACTTAGGAGACTGAAACAGGAGAATTGCTTGCACCTGGGAGGTGGAGGTTGCAGTGAGCTGAGATCGTGCCACTGCACTCCAGCCTGGGCGAAAGAGCAAGACTCCATCTCAAAACAAAATAAAATAAATTAAAAAAGATGACATCAGAGAAACCTTTCTAGACATAGGCTTAAGCAAAGACTTCATGACCAAGAACCCAAAAGCAAATGCAACAAAAACAAAAATATATAGAACTTAACTAGACTAAAAAGCTTCTACACAGCAACATAAACAATCAGCAGAGTAAACAGACAACCAACAGAGTGGGAGAAAATCTTCTCAATCTATATATCCGACAAAGGACTAATATCCAGAATCTACAAGAAACTCAAACAAATCCAGAAGAAAAAACAAACAATCCCATCAAAAAGTGAACTAAGGACATGTATAAACAATTATCAAAAGAAGATATGCAAATGGTCAACAAACATATGAAAAAATACTCAACATCACTAATGATCAGGGAAATGCAAATCAAAATCACTATGCAATACCACCTTACTCCTGCAAGAAAGGCCATCATCAAAAAACAAACAAACAAAAAAGATGTTGGTGTGGATGTGATGAAAAGAGAACACTTTTACACTGTGTGTGGGAATGTAAACTAGTAAAACCATTATGGAAAACAGTGTGGAGAATCCTTAAAGAACTAAAAGTAGAAGTACCATTCAATCCAGCGATCCCACTACTGGGTATCTACTCAGAGGAAAAGAAGTCATTATGTGAAAAAGATACATGGATACTCATGTTTATAGCAGCACAATTCACAATTGCAAAAATATGGAACCAGCCCAAATGCCCATCAATCAAGTGGATAAAGAAATTGTTACATATACATATATATATCATGCCCTGGAATACTATTCAGCCATAAAGAGGAATGAAATAATGGCATTCACAGCAACCTGGATGGAATTGGAGAACATTACTCTAACTGAAGTTACTCAGGAATGGAAAAACAAACATTTTATTTTCTCACTTATAAGTGGGAGCTGAGCTCTGAGGATGCAAAGGCATAAAAATGATACAATAGACTTTGGGGACTCTGGGGAAAGGGTGGGAGGGAGGTGAGGGATAAAAGACTACACATTGGGTACAGTGTACACTGCTCAGGTGATGGGTGCACCAAAATCTCAGAAATCACCACTAAAGAACTTATTCATGTAACCAAACACCACCTGTTCCCCTAAAACCTATTGAAATAAAAAAAAAGAAAATTTTTAAATTAAAACTTTTAAAAATAAAATACAGGTATATAGAACATAAAGACATACCAGTCAAAAATGGACTGCACATATAATGGTTGTCCTAAAAATTATAATACTGTATTATTGCTGTACCATTTCTATGTTTAGATATGTTTAAATACACAAATACTTACCATTGTGTTATAGCTGCCTAAAGTATTCCGTATGGTAACATACTTTACAGGTCTGTGGCCTGGGAGCAATACCATATAGACTAAGCGTGCAGTAGGCTATACCATCTAGATTTGTGTATGCACATTCTGCAGTGTTTGCACAATTGACAAAATCACCCAACCATCCATTTCTGTGAACATGTCCCCATCATTAAGTAACCGATGACTGTAATCACATTGGTTTATTCTAGCCTTATTTTCCGTTTTTGTATACACCAGGACAGCTAGGAAGAGATAGGTTGCTTTCAGAAAGCTATACGGGGGAATTGACAACACATTCTGAGTGAGGTTTTGTTTATCACACACATCTTTTATGTGGCATGATAGCTTCCTAGGCCGAGGGATTGCAATGAGTACTCAACTTCTGAAATATATAAGCCAAGCACAATTGGTTTGGGTGCTGCAAAGAGGAAGTCACTAACCAGGAAACACCTAAAGGAGGTGTTAGAGGGAGGAGTTCAGGCAATGACTCATTAACCGATGCTTTGAGTCATTTCTGAATGTGAGAATATGGAGCTTCAATGTTTTTCTCAAGTGAAACAGGTAACCACATATAGACTACTTTAGCAGTTGTTTTGTTGGAGCAGTAATTCTTACAAATCATGTAGATCTATCATGCACTGAATATCCTCAACCATAGAATTCATCAGACTCTGACCTGTAGAAACATTAAGGCCAAATTAGAACCACCTCTTCATTTTATGGGCGAGATAACTAAGGTCAAGGTGAGCAAAATGACTTGCCTAAGATCATAGTCCTCAAAATGGTATCATACACCTGAAAGAGCATCAGCACATCACAGCAGAGATGGGGGTAATGGAACAATGGTAGTGAGTGACAGGTGAAGAAAGTGAGAGTTTTTGGAGCTAAAATAAATGAATAGACTAACATTTACCTGGTGTGAATATCTGAAAAAGTGGCCTGGTGTTAGGTCGTTTAAGTGATTTTCTCATTTGACCTTACCAAATAATCCCAGGATGTATATATTATTTCTACAAACAAGTAAATTAGGCTGAGAAATGAAGCAAGTTGCCCAGGGTCACAGAATTAGTATGTAATAAAACAGAAAGTGAAATTTAAGTTTGTCTGATTCCCAAAACAAAAAAATTTTTTTCACTTCTAAGCGTGTTATGTTTGTCTGGGAAAATATGGTCTGTGAATATCTTATTTTATACGGACAAATAGGGCCTTATTACCTCTTTGCACAGGAAAGAAAATTTATAAAATAGATTGGTTTTTCTCACTTTTTTGAAGTCATGGTCTCCTAGAGAATCTGATGACAGTTCTAGACCATATCCAAGGAAATGAAATAGGTCTGAACATACACATTCAATTTTAAGTACCTCCCAAAGCTCATCCATAAAATCCCTAGAGTTCTACAGACACAGGTTTAAAACTCATAATGATTTTCTTGAGAATATAAATAAAGTGAATCTGAGGCTAAAACATTCTCTCCAAATCTTCTAACACCCTACAGTCTTCTAGTTTTTCTTATTATAATTGAAATCGTAGTAATTTGCAAAGTGTTCATGATCTGGACAATTGCTCATTTTAACTACTTTCGTATCTACTCAATTCCTTCCTCTTTAAAAAAACGTAATGTGTTTGTTTCTTAAAGCTATAAGAAATAAACAATATTAATAATAGTGGCCATATAAATTTTTATAGGAGTGATTTAAGCTGAATTACTGATTTACAATGTCTTTGGGAGGTATGAAATGGAAATTTTATTCATGTATAAATACTATGCATGTTGTTATAGTCTAACTGTTTGTGTCTCCTCAAAATTCATGCATTGAAATCCTGGCCCCCAAGGTGATGGTATTAGGAGGTGGGTCCTTTTGGGATATGATTAGGTCATGAGGGTGGAGCCCTCATAAATGAGATTAATGTCTTTATAAAGCAGGCCCAAGGGAGCTTGTTCACTTTTTCCACCATGTGAGGACATAGCAAGAAGGCACCTTCTATGAACCAGAAAGCCCTCACCAGACACCAAATCTGCTAGCACCTTGATTTTGGATTTCCAAGCCTCCAGAACTGTGAGAGATAAATATCTGTTGTTTAAAAGCTACTCACTTTATGATGTTTTGTTGTAGCAGCCTGAATGAACTGAGACATACTATAGAAACTATAGTTGTACTAACTATAGAAACACACATATAAGTAGGCATACTCAAGCACTTCCCACATTGCATTTACTTACTCCTTTTCCATTATGTTATTCTTGTGCTTTATATTCTCTGAGTCATTGGGAAGAGTACTATTTATATATTTCTTGGAGATATCACATATTATTGAGGATGTGGTCATCTCTTCTCTTGGGCTTTCTGAAGTCTCTTGAATTTCTCTCTCTGTTGTCTGAATTATGCCATGAGTCTCTTCCCTGTTGCCATTTATGTTCTCAACAGTCATGTGTTCTATTTGTTTATCATCTTCATTTTCTGCATTATCTGGGAACATTTTGTTCTGTGACTCTTCTTGCCCCAGTACACGTCCATTCAGTGATGTATTGTTTTCTTTTTCCACTAATGCTGAACTCATATGTGATTTATTTTTTTCTAACTGGACCTGGTTTGTGTAATGACTTTCCTCTCCATTTGTGGGAGAAACAGTAGCTGTTTCTATGACATTTAGTTCCCCTCTTGCAGCAATGTCTGCTGCTTTGGTATCTTGAATGGAGGACATTGTCTGCTGTGGAGTACATTCATCATGCATGCCGCATAAATTACAAATCTCCTTTTCTTCTTTCTTTAGAAGTGCAGCAGTGCTCCCCAAATGTTCAGTTATTTTTATGAGGCAGTCTATGAAAGTAATGATTTCTACACACACATACATAGACACACAAAGAATAAATACAAAACTAAACCAAATTATGTTTCTGCACTGACATCTAATGAAACATGGCAAGATAATTTTAGAAACCTACAAAGACCTTTACTGTGCATTTAAGCCAAACTCCTGAAGGAGAAGTAATTGTATAACTGTCACTCTTTTAACAATTGTAGGATTGACAACAAACCATTTTTAACATGGTAGCAAAGAATAAATCTAATCCCTCTTGCTTATGAAGATACTTCGAATATTTAAAGACAGATGTCATAACCTCTTGCTCCCCCAATAGGAACTGAAGTCAACATCTCCCTCAATTGTTTTTCATTTGGTATGATTTTGAGAACTCTTCTTTTACCACTGGATGTACAATAGTTTATCAATGATCCATTTAAAATGCTGGGCTGAAAATTAGGCGAACACTCCAGATGAGGCTTGGGTGGCAGAAACACCATACCTCCATTATTTCTGCCAATGTAGATGCTTTGTTTTGGAGCCTAGTTTACTGCTATAAGAATTGGATTAGGTTTATACTATTCCTCCTGATGAATTTGTGAGCATTGGAAATTTTCAAATTAGTCCTTCAGAGAATAGCTCTGACCATACCAATTCTCTGATTGGGACCTGAAGTGGCTACTCAAAGCCTACTAACTCAGGTCAACCTTCTTCACTCTGAAGTAAACTCTCAGCATGATCAAATCTTATATAATCTCTCACTCCGTCATCATTCTTCCCACTCTCCTATTTGTTCATCCTGCTTCTCCTCACTACTGAGGTCACCTGATGACTTCTTGCAGGCTTAGTACCTCTCTAGTCTTTAGAATTCAGTTCTGAACTAAAGAATATGTAATTTAAGGCCCCATAGCTTAGTGTTTTTAAAGCCATCACCAAATCATCCCTTCACGAATCAGGGCTTTTCTCTGGGATCCAGTTCTGACAACTTGTTGTGTTTTGTTTTGTTTTGTTTTTGTCTTATACCTGAGAACTTGTCTTTATTTTTAACTCCTATTCTGGTAACCAAGTCCTTGTTTTTTTCTGAATATATATTTGCTTGTTATATTGCCAAAGACCATGTTCCACTCCCTCCAGAGGCTAAAGGTCTCATTGTGGGCTGCAGCTGATGGCTTCTCAGTCATGCTGCCTTTAGACAGATTTCCCTGATGCCCACTATTTGCCCTTTAGGTTGAATTTCTTAACGTCATCTACCCTGGATTCCCTCATAGATGGAACCTGCCCACTTATCTTGATACTGTATTATTTAGAGTTGAATTTCATGATGCCACCTATATGCTTATCTGGAGTAACTGTTGTTATCTAGGATTATATTCATCAGATTCCACATTCTTCCTGCCTTACTGTACTTTTCCACATCCAAAACTGGACCTATTCCCAAGAATCCCTCTCCAGCCCCAGTGCGTGGGGATCCAATTCCCTATCCCAACCCACTCCAGTCTTCCCAGTAATTTTGCAATCAATAAGGCTAAGCTCAAATGACCCTAGAGATAGAATACTATATTCTGATATAAAAAACAAACTACTAGCTCTGCCTCAGTGGCCTGTATTTTCCTGTCTCTAAGTCTTGGATCCTACTAAAATTACCGACTCTCTATTTCCTGCTGCATAAATGCAATTCACTCTTTAAGCTTCAGCTTAAATACTACATTTTTCTAGCAAACTTCTCAATTCCCCACCCTACAGATGGGATTTAAATTGCTTCTGAAGTCCAAAAGCACTTCATTCATGTGTTTCTAATGGGACTGGCCCCAATGTCCCTGGCATTATTGTGCATTTGTCTCGACTTATTTCTCCTTTGAAATTGTTAGTCTCTTGTGGACAGAAACTCTATCTTAGCCTATCTGGTATACTCATAGCTCCTCTCAGATCTTGCCCTAATCAATATTTCTTAGAGAAAGAATAAACTAAAAAAAAGAATACTTGCCTTTTCTCGAGACACATTTATTCTCTTTGTCAAGCAGCACATGCAGCTGCTGGCAGGTGGAGCGCAGGGTGCCTGAGGTGTGCTCCAGCAGCTGGTGAAGGGCACTGCTGAGTTCCTGACCCAGAAAGACCACAGTGGCCATCCAAGTGGCCCCACCAGCCCCCTCACAAAGGTCATCACCCAAGAGTGCCTGCTTTAGCATCTGGTTTTGTCTCCAAATCTGCTTCAATATTTGGCCCAGTTTACCTGAGCCCATGTATTCCGTATCCATTTTATGATCCAAAAATGGTATTTTCTCTCCTGCCAGCAAAGCCTAAAGGTTTTGCAAATTCAAACTTGGTGATGGTTATTTCTCCTAAACTCTAGGAGATGATCCAAGTCAGCTAGCCCAGCACTTTCTCACAACATAGTGGTGATTCAGTTTGGTGTTGACTAGTGAAAAGTTACTAGGTGACCGAAGAAGGGGAGTTCCTGTGCCATGGGTGCTACTGTGTACAGAATACATTAATCACTGGGGTAGAGCTGACTCACATGATCCAAATCTCTGTGTAAGTTTTACAAATTCAATATACTGTGGAAGTACCAAATACTTTTCAAGTTTTGAGGCAACAAAATATGGATTCCAGGTAGGGTAAGAAGTTTATTAATCAAAGGTAAACTGTGTGAACAATATTGCTGGCAGGATTCCTGTAAACTTAAAAATATTTATGAATGAAATACTGTGATGTCTGATTTTGCTTCTAAATAATCAGGGAGCATAGGGGTGGGTAGAGGTATAAAATTTGCTGTAAGAATTAATAAATGTTGAAGCTGGATATGTTTACACATGGGGTCTTGACAATTCACTCTAATTAATGTGTATATGTATAGTATTTTTATAACCAAGAGTTTAAAAAGATTCCTCTACTGGAGCAGAACCTATTGCATTGGTTAGGAAGTTATAATTAGCATCTTCTTATGTGGTAAATCTGCAGAGACTGAGATAAGAACTTGGCCTCTGATAATTTCCCTCTAATTGGATAAAATGCCCCTTCACTGAAAGAAAGTAAACCTGAAGAGTAGCTTTCTCTAAACTAGCAAGGATTCTTTACCATATGTAATTAAAATTCAGATACAACAAGCTCTCCCCACTGCTGCCCATCTGCCTGCCAGCGCATCATATGTGGGGCTATGCAATGCAGCACTTGGGGGTATTTGGAGGAAACCAGAACAGTCTGCCTCCCTCTCTCCAATCCCACTGCTCAGAGAGAACACACACCTAAGCCAAAGGAAGAGGGCAGCGAGTACATTCCAGAGAGGCTCATGTTCCCTCGGGTACTGGAACAAAATGAAAGCTTTTCAAATGGAAGCCAGAGTGCTTCCCTCCCACAGGCAACACATTATCTCATCTTAAGCCCTGGAGTTCTAAGAGCTACACTCAGGGCACCTGGAAGACAAGATGGGAAAAACAAGCCCAGAGAATAAATAATGAAGAATGACTGCCACTGCCCTAAAGACTGTCAAAGACCCTGAAGGAAAGGAACAGTATTGAGTACTGGTGGCTGCAGAGTGGAGAGGGGCTCCTTCACCACTAAGTGTCTTATTTTTCAGTTAACTTCTGTTCACTGAAAAGGGGACCTTTTTCGCAGTATGAGTTCATATCACTTCATGGATTGGATCATTTAAATCTTCTCAAACTAAAGACTCACTCATTCAATTGTATTTTCTTTTCTTACTCCTTAAATGGATGTGTCATTCTCAATAATAATGTACACATGGCTTTAATTCAATGCTAATTTTGAAAACTTCTTATAGCATTTACTGTGGGACAGGAACTAAGTGCTGGAGGTCAGGCCTTTTTAGGATTTCAAGAGACAGATGCATGAACAGATTATTGAAATAAAGCTTAGACTGTGTTGAGAGCTAGAGCAGAAGTATAAAGAAAAAGTATCATAAAAGCTTTGAGGAGTTAAAAAAATAATTCTGCTTAGAGGCCTGGAAAATGTTTGAATTAGAAACTAAAGGATAAGCAGGCTATGGAGTAAAAGAAAAAAAAATTCCAGCATAGGAAATAATATGATCAAAGTCACGGAGGCATGAGATTACACAGTAGGATCAAAAATGTAAAAGTATGGCTTTGGAGGAAGGTTCAGTTAATGAGTCAGAAGTGACAAATGAAGAGTTCAGTAATTGTAGAGAGTGAGGAGAAGAAATTAGAATTTTGGTTTACAGATAAGACAGAAATTGAATATATTTGAATCAGACTGCAATGTGATGAAATCTGTGCTGTAGAGATGCAGATGTATTAGATGGCAGAGATATAAGAGTTAGGAGGCTCGAAGGTCTGTACTAAAACAGCAACAGAGCAGATGAGAGAAGGGGATGGCATGAGAGGGGATTTGAAGTACAGTGGATAGAACTTACTAAACTTACCAAACAATCAGATTATAGGGAGAGGAATAGAAAGTATTGAAAATGCATTCATTTATTCGAGAAATATTTATTGACCACTAGTATAAGAACTATGCTTAGTATTAGAATATGACTGAAATATTTAATTTAGGTGATTACATAGACTATAAGACTATTAAGGAATTTAAGTGGGATTTTGGGCTCGATGGGTAGATAATTTAATTTTAGATTTGTTGAGTTTGAGGTAACTCAGAAAAATTCCTTAGAATGTGTTTTAAGTTTAAAAATTAGAATAATATTGGCATATTTGAATGTTATCAGTAAATAAGTGGTAAATGAATCCCTGGAAGTAGAAGAGATCAATGGAGAATTTACCATGCACATTTAAAATATTGAATAAAACTGATAATGAAATACTGCTTGATCACTTGAGCAGTCTACACTTATTTCTAGATATGTGGGAAAATCCTTTCTCAGGGAGAAAAAAACAAACCCAGACATTCTCTTTGTTTCATTCACATTTGCTATCCTCAAGTTTAAACTTGTTCTCTGTTTGGCTTCTTAAGAATATATAATATTTGCAAAGTGAGACCTACCACAGGCCACGCTGCATTTACTTGTTAAAACACGCATCAGCATGTTCCTGCACCTTATTTTCCATTAATTGATGTCACTAACCACAGAAAGAACAGACATTTGCAGTCAAGACACCTACAGAAGTTCACTGCAGAAATTCATCTGGATGGTTTTAACATTTGATTGTCATCTTCATTGTTGCTACTAGTTATTATGACTCCTTTTACTTTCTTACTGAAAATTCAGTGCTTCCATTGACGTTAGTATGCAGTCTTGAATTCATACCATTATGTGGTCAAAAAGACAACAGTTTTTCTTAACATTAAAAGTATCAGAGTGGATTAGAGATAAAATTCAAATAGTAGGATAGTTCCTTGTTTACTGCCTAAAGAAATAAAAATATGCAGTTGATTGGACAGGCTATTAATGACAGGTATTAATTGCAAAGGTTGTGAAGACAATAAAGTTTTAAAGCATAATGAAGACTGCTATTTTTCATGGCATTTATAGTGGGTAGTGGTGGGTAGGTTAGATGTAAGCAAAAGTTATGTATGCCTGAAGTATTATGAGCCAATGTTATTAGTTCTATAATGTGATTTTATTTTCATTGAATTTCTGTAGTTGCCTACATCAGAGACTTTGGTACTTACAGTCCAGAATAATTTTTCCCCTTTTGAACATTCATATTGAATGTCTGGTCATCTTTTCCCTGTTTAAGATAAACTCATGCATTTGGATGATGAGTGGACGGAGAAGGAAAAGAAATTTTCTTTTTGTTTTGTTTTTGTTTTCTTTAGTAACTTTTGGACTAGTAAAATATAAATTATATATTCAAATTTTTAATGTACTTACCAATTTTAAAATGTTTTCAAAGACCACATGGTAAAAATCAAAGCTAGCACTTCTGATTAAACAAAGTAGATTAGATATATATTCCATCTCTGATTTCTAGTGAGATGCCCTGAAAAGGATAAAACAATATATAAATCCCAAAAGATAAAGAGAATGGGCGATAAAATGATAGACAAAAGACGTCAACAAACTCCTGGAAGACTAAAAGCAGATGGGCAAGTAGCAAATAATCAAACAGAGCTGAAACCTAGGCATCCAGACAGTGGAAAACAGGTGAGTTCTTGTCACAGAATCTCAGAAGTTCCCGGAATAAGAGACAGTTAGGACCTCTGGAAGTAAAGATGAACTTAGGGCTGTAAACAGGTGTTTTTGCTGAAACTCTGTTTGGAGAGCAGGTAGATTCCCAGATTCCTCGCTTCTGCCCCAAAGAACCAGGCAACAATCTCTCTCCCACACATCAGAAGCTAGAGACTTTCTCTATGAACAAATCGTGGCAGCAACGCTCAGCAGAGCAGAGAACAGGAGGGGGTGCTATGCTGACCATGAGGGTTAAGTGAAATTCTATTATGAGGTGCCGCTCTATTCTTCTGCTCAACTCCAAGAACACGGGCTGGGAAGCATAACCTTCCAGGCAGAAAATGGAAAGTTTCCTCCATGGAGTAACTGAACACTCCATGAGAAAAACCTACTGATAGTGAAACTTTCAGTGTTCCTCTCCCTATTTCCAACCCCACAAGCCTGGTCTGCCCCTGCTAGATCATCCATAGTGAAGCTCTGCATCATATAAAGCTTCCAAACTAGGCTCTTCATGCCTCACTTTAAGTGGAATAACAACCAACGAGGTCAGGCATTTGAAATAAGCCTCTAATATAAAGCTAGAGACTAAAGTAAACAAACAAAAATAAAGAACTTGGAAAAAAAACAAGAGAACAAACACAGGGAAGAGGAAAATATCAAATCAATCTATAATTAGCATGTTCAGAGTCTAGGATAAGAAGAAATAATGCACTCACAAGACAAGAAAATATTTTCTTTTTTTTTTTTTTTTTGAGACAGAGTCTCACTCTGTTGCCCAGGCTGGAGAGCAGTGGTGCAATCTCAGCTCACTGCAACCTCCGTCTCCCAGGTTCACGCCATACTCCTGCCTCAGCCTCCTGAGTAGCTGGGACTACAGGCGCCTGCCACCACGCCCGGCTAATTTTTTGTATTTTTAGTAGAGACAGGGTTTCACTGTGTTAGCCAGGATGGTCTTGAACTCCTGACCTCGTGATCCGCCCACCTCGGCCTCCCAAAGTGCTGGGATTACAGGTGTGAGCCACCAAGCCAGGCCGAAAATATTTTCTTTAAAAGGGGAGCATTCTGGCAATGAGAAAGGACTCACAGAAATTAAATTATGATAATAGAATTTTCTTAATATGGGAAAGGAAAAGCGGTTGAGTAAATTCCCAAAAACGTCAAACAAAAAGACAAAGAGATGGACAATAGGGGTAAAATGGAGGTTAAGAAAATTAAAGGTTAAATCCAAGTGGTCCCACTAATACGAGTTCTGGAAAGAGAAAGTAGAATGAATGAAATATCAAAGAAATAATATCAAAATATTTCTCAGAATTAAAGTATATGATATTCTAGACAGAAAGAGCCCAGAACAGTATATGCAAAAAATAATCATAACCAGTCATATCAAATTCACACCAAGGATCAACATTCCAGTAGCCTCCAAAGAGGGAGAAAACTGTCACATTTAAATCAAAAGGCATTGAACTTCTCAACAGCAAAACTAAGACCTAGCAAATAATGAGTTGTGATTTCAATATTCTGAGGGAAGCCTCTTTCCAATTCAGGATTCTGTTGCCAAATGCCAAATGCCAAAGCATCATTCAGGTGTGCCGAGAAAGAAAGGGCATTTCGAGTATGCAAATGTCAAACTACTTATCTCCTGTGTACCCATTTTTGGGAAGCTACTCACAGATGAACTCTATCACAAGAAACAGAATGACACAAGAAAAACGCAGACATACGAGTCAGGAAATGGAAAATCCAGCAAAAGAGAGAGAGCTAAATCAAATGCTTTAGATGAAGTCCCAGGGTGACAGCAATGCTGTGGCCCTAGAAAGCCCCCATTCCAGACTGCAGCAGTCACCTGAGTGTTTCAGAAGTCTGTCTGCAAGCAGAAAAAACGGAACTCATTAATTAGCTGATGTTTTAAACATTTTAAGAGAGGTTTTACAATTCTATTAGAGAATTGAGGAAAAGAATTGTTGATAATTTAGCAACAGAAACAAAAGACAATTATTAAAACTGGGAAAAACTAAATTGTAAAGAAAAGGATATATAATTATAGTGTATTGCATAGTTCTGTTATGAATAATATTTATACAGCCACGGTAATAAAGATGTTTATAATTACTTTAAAATAAAAATTGTGGGCTGGGCGCGGTGGCTTATGCCTGTAATCCCAGCACTTTGGGAGGCCGAGGCGGGCGGATCGCGAGGTCAGGAGATCGAGACCGTCCTGGCTAACACGGTGAAACCCTGTCTCTACTAAAAACACAAAAAATTAGCCGGGTGTGGTGGTGAGCGCCTGTAGTCCCAGCTACTTGGGAGGCTGAGGCAGGAGAATGGTGTGAACCCAGGAGGCAGAGGTTGCAGTGAGCCGAGATCGTGCCACTGCACTCCATCCAGCCTGGGTGACAGAGCGAGACTCCGTCTCAAAAATAAATAAATAAATAAATAAAAATAAAATAAAAATTCTGATATATGTGTATTATTAGGACAAGTATAGGAGGTGTGTACATAGCAAATGTGTATAGCAGGGTGGATACAAGAGAGCAAAAAGTCTTATTTTTATAGCAGGAAGTCAAATATTTAAAAATAAATCAAACATTTAAAAACAAAGAAAAACTATTAGGAATCTGGAGGTAAGTGCCAGAAGAAACTTCTAAAAGGTTTAATGTGATTGCCTCTGGGAAAAGACATGGGAAAGAACAAAGCCACTTCTGACTTTCAGGAGCTAGCCTGGCACTACCAGCAAAGCCTTGGGGTTGCTACCAGCTGTCCTGGTACTCACAGCTAGGTGTTAGTATTCTGTTGAACATTAAAAAAAAAATTAACATGACATCAGCACTATGATGGATCAAAACAAATTGAAAATCACTCTACAATCATGTCTAAACACATGAGCATTGTTCAAGCCACAAAATACGAAACATTCCCCTCTCTCAGCTAATACGAATGAGGACTGCTTCTTAACAATTGCATCTTTAGCATTACTCTAGTCTGCCCTCTCTAAGGATAAGACTTATTGAGATAACCAATCACAGATTATAACCACTTTTAGAGAGCATCCAATTCAGAGCGGGAAACTTCCGTCGAGTCACCCAAACAAAGCCCAAATCCTGTTATAAGTCCCTTTTAACATCCTTCACCTGAGACACCCCAGGATTCTCTGTGGTGTGAGTTTTCCCTCACTGAAATGGGTAGTGAGTCCTGCTTATTCAATTATAGGTGTGCTCCTGACGGCCTTATGCTGGAGGACAATGACAGATGCTCAGGTACTTGGGGAGGGAGAAGAGCAACCTGCAAGGATTTGTTGCTTTTCTTTCAAGTTGTTGTCATACTATATGATTTTTTTAAACTATGTATGTTATATTACTTTGATATAAACTAAATTCACATGTTAAAAATGAAATAAGCCAAATGTTGCATTCCCTAGGGATCATTTGATGGTGATATTAAGGTTGACACAACGCATCACTTCAAGTGGGTTACTTCAGATCAGCTAACATACACTCCATTGAGTTTGTAAGAAGTAATTCACCATTTGAAAATGCTTGGAATTTGGTGGCACATGCTCAAGAATGAACTCAAATTTAAAGCAACAAATGGGCTGGGCATGAACTTCAAACAGAGGTAGAGTAACTACCACCTGGTAATGGCTTAATATCTAATACTTCATCCGGATCACAGAGCTCTAGATACAGCAGAAGGTCAACAAATGTTTGATGATTAAGAAAATGTTGAAATGTAATAAACAATCCACACATTATTTTAAGAATATCATCATATCATTCCCCCACCTAGAAAATAATTAATAAAATTCCTTAATATCACAAAAATGTGGTCAGGTTCAAATTTCCAATTGTCTCTTAAAAGTCACAATTATTTTTACACAATTTTTAAGAAGTAGGCTCCAAATAAGGTCCTAAAGGCAACTAACTCCCTTTTAATAATTCTCATATGAATTATGAAAACTGAAAAATGTATTTGAAAAAACATATACCAACAATGGAGAAATTTAATTATAGGCTGGAAAATTATCTTTCATTTTTGTCATTTTTATGTGGATGAGGAACAGACGTAAGGGAATTAATTCGAAAGAAGTCACCAAATTTGAAAAGTCAATAGACATATTTGCAGAGATATTTTCATTCCTTTGTGTTTAAGTAAATTCTTTACCGTTCCATTAAAGTAGTTACTGATTTTGACATGTTTTGTTTTACATAGAAGTTTAGTATGAAAGTTCTTACTGGCAAGTTCTGCATTCACTATGTAAAGAAAATGGCTTGTTTTGGTGTCAAGAACTGAACTAGAACTGAAAAGTAATTATGAGTATTCAATTATTTGGTTAACAAAAGTGCCTTCTTAACACCATTAATGGCCTCTGAAATCAACATCAGTGTTTTCGATTACAGCTTTGCAACATGTCGCTGTGAGTCATTGTTGTGTTTGTAAAGATTATGACTCTTTATACAGTCATGGGCCTGTGACATGAAACCAGTGAAATAAATTTTCATGAAACCAATGAAATAAAAACCAGACAGTTTTATCTTCTGTCAAAATCTTCTGAGACAAATGTTCAAATGAGGGTGTGCCAATGCATTGCTACAGTATACTTTATGGTATCATAGTATTTGGGATGTGTTTCTGTGCCATCTTCATTGCTTGACTTCTACCAGGATGTGAATAGTGATTTGAGAAGTAGTTCTGAAAAAGACAAAGAGGAAACACATGAATGAAAATGAGTTTTTTAAAAAGAAGACAAAGAAAAGGTCTCATATGTGTTGACACTAACATATTCCTCCCAAATCACTTCCAGGTTCTCTGTTTTACTTCTGGACAATCATAACAAAATTCATCAATGAAACATGACTGTCCTATTCTACATCTTACCTCCATAAAATTCCCTTCTACATGCACTCTATGACATCTCTTAGAGATGTCATACACTCATCCCTTTGAATGTTGAATTGTCAGCAGAAATATCCCTCGCACTGTAAAAATAAATTTGCAAGAATCAAATTATTCAGCATAAACTCAACCCTCAACATCAAGAAAACTCTATCTTGAAGTAGGGAAATGATGCAAAAGAATGCCTAATTTGTTGCTTTTTAGAAATATTTGAGCTCTTCCAGCTAAATTTCTATGAGCTGAGAATACCTCAGGACCCCATAGTGTTCATCATTACTAAAAGGATGACATTGTATACAATAAGCCTCCAAGAGTATTTGTTTCTCAGAAAAATAAATATATATATAAATGGACAACATTAAGCTATTTAGAAGTATAACTATTTCCCCTCTTAGACTGTTGCTATCTTGACACATTTGACCTTATGCTATCAACTATCTTACATTATTTATATCCACTATAGGTATTAACCATGTCCAATATCAGAAGAGAAAATGTTATCAATCTTCTTTTTTACTTTACTTCCCCTCATCATTGTTCTTATCACCAGGTTCAGGGACATTCTAGAACCTCAGCAAGTGGCAATAGGTGGGAGGAACAGCCATGACCGGCCCTAGGCTAGCATGTTTATTATGAAATTATCACCGGCATCTCCTTTCTGGCCATGTTTCCCATCCATCTACCCCTTTCAGCGTATCTTCCAATTTACCCTTTATCTCTTGCTGCCTTGTGTCATCTGTCAAAAATCACCCGAATAAACCCACTTGCATTAGAGTCTTGGCAGGTGTTGATTCTCCTCAGCAGCATTATTTGATTTTTTTTTTTTTTTGACACAGTCTCGCTGTGTCACCCAGGTTGGAGTGCAGTGGCACAATCTTGGCTCACTGCAACCTCTTCTTCTGGGGTTCAAGCGATTCTCATGCCTCAGCCACCAGAGTAGCTGGGACTGCAGGGACACACCACCACCCATGGCTAATTTTATAATTTTAGTAAAAAGGGGGTTTCACCATGTTGGCCAGGCCAGTCTCAAACTCCTGGACTCAAATTATCCACCCACCTCGGCATCCCAAAATGCCAAGAGCCACCGTGCCAGGCCCTATTTGAATTTTTAAAGAATGAACCTGTAATAATAAAATCTGAAGCTTCTATGGGATGCCTTTCCAGGTGCATCTCAGCCTATGTGTTAGGTCTGTATGTGAAATGATATCATTAGGAGCATGTTGTTTTCAGCATTGACAGAAATACATAACTACTAACTAGTTCATTTCTTAATTCAGAATTAGCTGTAACATTCCAAGGAAGCTGCATTTGATTTTTAAAAATTTATTTTACCTCCTTGTGATAAAAATGAGAGCAAGGGTGAATTAATTTCTATCCTAGTGGAGAAGTCATTTTTGTTAGACAGAGTCTATCCAAGATTGTGCTACTGTTTAAAGATGTTATTGCAGTTACTGGCAGACCCAGATAACAGCTCCGATGTAATCCCAGATTCCCATATTGAATTAAATCTGATTTGGGTTATTTAGGTCACATATTGAAGAATGCCCTCTCCGTGTCATTTCTCTGTAAATAGTGGGTGTCCTTTGGTTTTCTCTATAATATACATTTATTTTTGGAGCTCATTAAACAGGTTAGGTAATTTAAATAGGTCTAGTCAGTAGACAGGAGTTAAAGCTGAGGATAGAGAAACTCTCTGTGGTATTATCTAACACACAAGATGAGGGTTGTTCTTAATTCTTGGCTCTTACCTGCAAAAGCACTGAGAGAGCCATTTGAAAATAAGGTCTTAAAATCAGATCCATATTTGAAATGGAAAAAAAAAGACATCGCCTTTTATATTTGTGTTTCTTAGGAATATTAATTTCGTTTTAAAAGCAAAAACTGTAATAGACAGTGGATGTTATAAGAGCCATTTTGTCCAGGTGGGGGTGAGAGTAAGGAAATTCGAGCTTAAATAGTATAATACAATTTGTTTTCCCCATCTCTCTTCTCATAACTGCTTTTGTTGCAAATACATAGTTGCAATTGCTTCTTAATCTTAAATCAGTCTGTATTTTTGAAAGTCTAGAATAAACTGGGTGATTAGGAGTTAATGATCTCATTATACTTCAGTAATGGTGCCATATGAATTCATGTGATTATACAGGATAGTACAATAAAGTCAGAACCTCTGATGGGAAGTGGCTTCCTTGTGTCTTGAGGGACTTAATTCCTCAGTGTCTCAATTATGTCCTAAGAAGGACCGATGGTACTAGGAAATATATGCCAGAATGTTCAGTACTAGAGGACTTCTCTTATTTCAAATGTACAAGAGTAATAATATATTCACTCATGAGACAAACTGGTGCCTCTGTTTGGGTTCTTTTAAAAATCACGATTTCATTCATTAAATTTTCAAAATGTTAAAGATAGCTTAGAATAGTAAAAAGGAGTAACTTCTAAAAAACTGATGATTACTAATTCAATATCTGGAAGTACAAGGAGCCCTTGGATTGTATTTTATGAAATAAGCTGTAAGATTTTAAGATATGGATTGTTAACATATTCAAAATAGTCTTATTAAAAAACTCTAGATTTTTTTTGAAAACAGACTTTCAAATATTTTACTGTACTTCACTTGGTCTCATTTCAGCAATAAGATCTAAACTTAATACCTGGAGAATAATCTCAACATTCTTAAGGACCCAGAAAGTGGAGTACTTCAAAGATAGCATAGGACATGCCATAAATTAAACAAACAACAACAACAAACGCAAGAAAATATCTTCAGTATGCTTTTTGAGAAGAGGTAATTCATACGAGGACTATTTATGAGTAAATCAGGGTGTTATGATGAGTTTTTAATGAGAGTTGGAATTCTTATTCTGGTCCAAAGAGATAGCCATGTGTTTGAATGACCTTGAAGACTGTTATTTTGAACCATTACATAATCCAGCAGCTGTGGCAATGCCCTTTTCTGAGATACACAAACAAAGAAGCAAAATAGAATAGACAAGTGAATTCCTGAGAAAGTTTGCACATCGCCATGTAGCTATGTGTGTAGAGTGTCAGCCTCCATACAATGTTAACTGTTTCCAAGTGATAGTGGTGATGCCCAACCTGCAGTTTAGCTGTGAGATTTGGGCCAGTAATTGATGTTACAGCCCATTTAGGGACGACTTTAATTAACATCACCCGTGAGCCATGAATAGCGCAAACAGCAAGTCAAGATCATCAACAGTCATCCACTATAGGGAACCAAATGTATTACCAAATCTCTGCTGGCTAAAAATGAGGACTACTGACCTGTATAACTACATATTACAGAGAATAAGAGCCCTAAAGAGAGTCATTTGTCCATCAGCCAATATAGATTGTGTTTATTGTATACTAAGCATTGTTCTAATCTTGTAGGTGGCTTAAATAGTTTTTCTCTCTGTGGATCTTAAACATCTAGCTGGAGTGACTAAACTTGCGTTTGATAAAGATCAAAGAAAACTAAAAATGTACCTTCAAAAGAGCAAATTAGCAATGTATTAAACAAGATATTTAAAGAATGCATGAAATAGACAAGAAAGCAATAGAGAGAAACACAACCAACAGATGTCAAATATCAAAAACTTGAGACATCCTCAAATGCAACTTCAAACTGTTGCATAGACCTCAATTTGTGGAAAGAACGGGGGAATCACAGATGAACCAATAGTGTAGCAGTCAGAAGAACTTCACAGTGAAACCAGCCCCAGGGATGTAGCCACAGCTGTGAAGCTGTTTCCCTCTGTCATCTGGTTATACCAAGCACATCTTGTTTCCATGGGGACAAGAATTCGGAAGCAGCCATATCTTGAACTTAAAAGAAAGAAAGAAGGGTCTTCTGGGTTATATACCAACTTATTATTAATGATGAGACATTCTTCTGCTCAGTCCTTGAATTTCTCATGCTGGTGGATTTAGTTTAATTTGGTTGACCCAGAGAAGACTTTGTGGATGTGAGTTTGAATGAAAATGTAAGGTTTTGTTTTTTGTTTTTTGTTTTTTTTTTCTGGCCTACAATGTGTAAGCCATGAAAGAAACAGTTTTACTCCTGCCTGCTCCTTCTCTAGGTGTTCCTGGGATTTTTACCTCTGCTGTATATTACTTGCTAATGCAACTTTTCCCCTATGTTTACTCTCAAATGACTTTCTTGGATACAAAAAGGAGAAAACAATAGTAGTATATATTATCAGATAATTACTTCTAGCCCCTTTCAGCCGAATCTTGAGATTGGAAGTTTGGATCCCTTACAAGTCTTCAGAAAAGTCTTTTATGCTGCGGCTGATTGCATTAACTACACAAGATACAGTTTCCTTTGAGGTTTTGAAAGATACATTTTTTGGAGAGCCTCAATACTAAGGTAAAATATAGCTTATAGCACTTCATAAGATCAGGCTGAAAGGACTTCTCACAAGTAGACAATTCTATTTCAATATTTTTGAAGAGAACAAGAGCAACCACCATAAACAGCTAAACAAAACACCAGAAATATAACTAATATCAGTGGCATCTAAGTATACATACAGAGTTATACACACATTCTATCATAAATTCCATGTGTTATGGAGAAATAAAATTCATCCATTTTGGTGAATGTTAATAACTCCCACTTTAGACACTAAGCTTATCAAGATAACATAAAAGCATGTTTATTTACCAAATGTTTGCTAAGCATCTACTATGTGCTTTCACATTTGTGTGCCTACTCTTCTAGGCACTGAGAAGAAAAGTTTCATTTCTCAGGCAGCTGAAATTAAAGTATGTATTTTACATCATGTTTGTGTAGGTTAGCTTACATGGCACCGCTAGCTAGCTAACTATGTTAGTTGGACTTAAATAAACACATTTCTATTGCTATGTAATCTGCCCATATCATATAATTTTGTTTGGAGATCAAATTAATGCTACAGGTAAATAAATACTCAACCTGTTGCAGCATGCAAAGACTATCTGATATTTCACAACAAAGTTAATGCCAAGGTCCTTCAGATGGTATTGCTCTATCATGACTGCTAGAATGAAGTAATTGGTAACAGCTATGCTTGAAACAAAGTAAATTGCTGTATTTCTAAATAGTTACTTCATCTATTCTTTGTTGTTGTCAAGCTTAGAATCTTTTTTGCACAATATATACCAAAACAGTATGTTTTTAAACTGGTTATATAATAGTTTCACAGAGCTACTATAATGACTAAGAAATTGTAGATGCTTTTGTTTCATTCTTTTTCCCAAAATGAATTAGCTCTTTTGACTGGTTAAGGATCCATTTTCATGATGTCAGACCACTGAATGGAATTTTGAGTTCTTAGAACTTCAAAAGCTTCATTATCTGATGTAACATTCAAATCTAATTTGAAAGGAAATGCTTCATTACAGTCCATGTCCTCAGCATGTCTTTGTAAACAGAGAAGAGTTAGGAAACCTCCTCTTGCATAGTCACCTCTTATTGTCATTCTTGAATGTGTTCTCCTATGATAATTAGATGTTTAAATATTGAAATAGAGTAAGTTTAAATTCAGAAGAAATCATACAATTCCAGAGCTAAAAATGATCCCTTAGGTCTTCCTAGTCCAACCCTCATACTTTATGAATGGAGATACCGAGGGAAGAGCTAGCTGGCTCTCATGATACTACAGAACCAGATCTGTAACCAATCAGCTTCGTGTTCCAGTGCTGCCACCTGACACAGGTTAAACAAAAAGATCCATTCCTTTAAATAAAAAGCATGAGATGTAAATTCGCATGCTTGCTTGAATTGAAACTATTAAATTTTTCACAACTCCCTTCAGTATTCTTTCTTTTTTTGTTCTTTTTTTTAGAGATGAGGGTCTTGCTTTGTTGCCCTGGCTGGAGTGCAGTGACACAATCATACTTCACTGCTGCCTCAAATTCCTAGGCTCAAGTGATCTACCTGCCTCAGCCTCTTAAAATCCCGAGATTACATTCTTGAGCCACACCACCGGGCCTGTTTATTTCTAAAACTTCTTCAGTGATTTTTAATCATGGTTTGCGCATACATGTTGATATATATGTACATGTATAATTTATTTAAAATTTTATAGCCTACTTATTTCCATCCCCTCTAAAAAATCCAACAATTTAAGCTTACCTAAAATAAACTCACAAACAATATAAGTACTACTAATAAAGTTTTAAAAATAAAAAATTATACAGGGAAAAGAGAAAAAGAATTACTAGGAAAGAGGAAACATCATTCTTAAGCATTGACCTTCACACTGAGTTTCCTGGCCATCAAGGCAATGGCAGAATAAAGTCTTAGTCCCATTTTTAGATGAAAGGAGGTATAAAACATTTCTGCCAGGGAGAGAAAAGGGGAGGTAGCTGGGAAAGGCTTGGTTTGAACTTGGTTGAAGAATAAAAAGAGGGAAGGAAGAAATGAAGGAAAGGGAAGGAAGGAAGGAAGGAAGGGAGGGAGGGAAGGAGGGAGGGAGGGAGGAATGAAGGAAGGAAATTTGAATGGGAGCATTTTAGATGGACCCTGCAGTTTTAAGGAGTGATCAACCTAGCCATCCGGGAGGTATCAGGTACTGAATTACAGATGATTTTAGCATCTAGATCTTTATGTAAAGGATTATTAATATAATGAAAAAGGTCTCCAAAAGAGGCTTTGAAAAAGCATCAATATTTCTTCCTGGTTCTTATATTGAATCCAGTGAAAGCATTTGAAAATTAAACTGTCTTTCTGGGAACTAATTTTCTTTTAGGCAATAGAGTACTAACTTAGCATATTCTTGATCATCTCAATGGAAGCTGAAATAGAAGATAAAGCAATGGAAGAAATGAAGATGAGCTTATCCTTTATAGTCTTATTCAAATATTAGATCAACTATGCTTTGGGCCAGAATAAGTGTCAGTTCAATCAATGTTGCATTATATACAGTGAGGTGAAGCGTATCTTCACCTACTCGGATTTCCTGGAACTTGGAAAACTTGCTATATTTTCTCGGATACTCTTTCAGAGATAACTTCACTCTAGACAAAAGACTAGTGGAAGTGAGTGAGAACATAGGCATGGAACAGGAAAATTTCCATGGATGTTCATCCCTGTGGTCTCAGGACAACTGGATTTTCCCATTCTAAGTACAGAACTTTCCAGACATAGCCTGGCTTCTGTTAGGGAAGGAAGGGTATGTGAACTATGAGTGTAAACTCTATATAAAGAAACTCTTATCTTGAAACTCTATGTGGCGAAAAAAAAAGGTCTAGAATTAGCACCCAGGCAGTTTTGTTGGTCTAACCAAATTATAGAGGTCAATTTTTCTAAATTAATTATTTGTTTATTAACTTTCCTTTTTTCCCTCTTTGGTTCTAGACCTTATTTTCTTAGTATGCTAACATTTTTCTTTCGCAGTTGTGTTCATCCATGTCATCCAAGAAGCAAATAGCTGTACCAGATTAAACATGTAAGAAATGTATTAAGGGAACTGCCAGAGAGAGAAAAGGGGTGGGAGCTGGGAAAGGCTTGGTCTGACCTTGGTTAAAAAAGAAAAAGAGGAAAGGAAGGAATAAAGGAACGAAGGAAGGAAGCAAGGAAGGAAGTTAATTTTGGTGGAATCATTTTAAATGGGTCCTGCAGCCCTGCGGTTTTAAGAAAAGATCAACATAGCCATCTGGGAGGTCTCAAGCCAAAAATCTCTACTCACAAAGGACTTCTGGGTTTCCCAGCAACACACCTGCCTTGGTGTCACTGCCACACCCAGACACTGGCTGAGAGCCAAGGAGAAACTGTGGTCGTAAAGCAACTGAGGCAATGAGTTCCAGAGCTTAGCAGCTACAGGCATTGGTTAGTTACACTCTCAGCAGTCAGGGGTCCAAGATGCACATTCTCATGGGAGCCACAGCAATATGCATATTATTGCTTTAATGCACTTTGAGCAAGTTAATCATATTACTTCCCATTTTTGTCTATTTGTTTAATATAGAATAATTAAAATCATTTTTTGAATATTCAGTAGGTGACATGTTAAAAGCTTTTCATGCATTATGTTATTTCATCTTCTCAAATACCCTCTTATGAGTCCCATTTTACAGATTACTTAGTTCATTTTCTTACACGAACAGGCTACGATACACTATTACATTATCTTGGTAAAACTAAGAACTACGTTTCCCAGAATCCCCTCACCTATATAGTCCCTTACCAATATAGAGTTAGCGAACAGAAAAGCTTGCAAAAGATTTGAAAATTGGAAGTGACACAGCAGACAATAGTCTGTGAAAGCTGTTTTGCAGTCTGAGGAGGTAATGGATAGATTAGTGGTGCTCAGTAGATTCCAGTGTGCCTTCTTTCTCTGCTCTGCTACTAGGTCTTCCTCCAGCCTACTGGCCCTAAAGATCAATGCTGGCCTCAAGACATACTTCCAGACATTTGGCTGTGGACCCCTAGAGTTGTAGAGTTGGTCTCTGCAGGGAGCACTTCCTATGGGCTCCCCTTTGTGGCTCAAATTTAGCAACTGAATATACTTGGCTTCTCAGATTAGCTCCTTGCTAATTTCTTTTCTGATCCTTTAACTCATCCTCCCACACCTTCTAGTTCCTTCCACCATTGTATAAAGTCTAATTCCTATAATGAGTCCTTTTTCCTAGAACACATAGGGACTTTCCTCCTCTGCCTGAAACTTGACTGATATAGCACGAGTGTAATAAACATCTGTTGAAGGAATAGGCAATTTAGGCCTAGCCCAGGGATTAAGATCTATGCAGTTTGGATTCAGAGTCCAATATCCTCTATTTTGGATTAAAGCAGGCAGAATTAATTTGTTTCAAATACCAAATGCGAGAATGAAATTTGACCAGAAGTTACCGAAATTAAAATACCTCACGTGCCATATGAAGTACCTCATTTGTAGTTTCTCAATGTAATAATTCATCCTACTGTTTCACAATGTATGATATGTAGAGCCAAAATTTTGTTAAAAAATTAAAAGAGCATGAGCACCTATAAATGTACCTAGCTGAGCCTTGTGATTTTTGCATCCTGGAAAGCAGAGGATAAAAACAGGGATTATCAGTCAGGCTACTAATATTAAATAATTTCTACTGTGTCTAAAATTGCCTGTAAAATGTATCTTCAAGATGCTTAATTAAGTTATTCAATATTATTATGTAATTTAAGAGATCCCACCCCACCCCTGCTCTACTTCAACCAGATCTGTATCAGTTTCATCTGTTTTATTTTATTTTCATTTCCTCTGAAGATTTTATTTGAACAAAGATGTCTTCTTTTTTCCTTTTCTTTTCTTTTTTTCTTTTCTTTTCTTTTCTTTTCTTTTCTTTTCTTTTCTTTTCTTTTTTTTTTTTTTTTTGAGACAGAGTCTTGCTCTGTCACCCTGGTTGGAGTGCAATGGCATTATCTCAGCTCACTGCAACTTCCACCTCCTGGGTTCAAGCAATTCTCCCACCTCAGCTTCCCGAGTAGCTGGAATTACAGGTGCCTGCCACCACTCCCGGCTAATTTTTGTATCTTTTTAAAAAAAAGACAGGGTTTCACCATGTTGGACAGGCTGGTCTCGAACTCCTGACCTCAGATGATCCACCTGCCTCAGCCTCCCAAAGTGCTGGGATTACAGGCATGAGCCATTGGGCCTGGCTGAACAAAGGAGTCTTCTAATACAAAAATATTTTCAAAACCACTAGAATTGATTCTCCACATGTGCTCAGATTTATCTATGTCCAAAAGTGAAAATATCTAAGTTTCAAGCTGAGACCATCACTACAAATATAAAATATACTCATGTAGCCCATAACGCTTAGGATTCTGTATAAAAATTTCTGTATTAAAATTCTGTCTAAAAATCCAAGTTTTTATAACATTTAGAAAAGAATACATCTTCTATTTATTTGTTAAAGAGTATCACTGTGTTTGCATGATCTCCTAAGAAACAGAAACCTACACATTTTGAAATGGTATTGCTGGGTCCAGTGAACTTGTTAATTACATTCGGTGCTTCTTGAAGGCTGCAGAATGCAGGAGAATGCTCGTCAGTTAAAAATATTACAAATCAGGACTTCTGGATTTTACAAAACAGGAGAAAATTCAGAAACATTGACCTTCAGACATTCTAAGACATTGTACTTTGTATTAATAAGCATTAGTAAGTAAATGAAAGTTACTAATGTAAGAAGTAAATGAAAATTACATACGAAGGGATTTAAAAGCTCTCTAGTACTAAACAAGAGAGCTGTAGTTATTTACAGTGCTCCTCCCAAAGTGAATGCATGGAAAAATATTTGACAAGGTAAAAAAATAAAAGAAAGAGAGATGAAAATACAGAAAATGAAATTAGAACACTATATAAGTCGAAGCCATATAAAGGGGCTCTTTTTAATTGACTCATTTTTCTTAAAGTGGTAAATTCCCTGTAAGTTAGTGTTTACTAGTTAAAGTAAGCAAAATGTGGGAAAACATTAGTCTTCAACATTGAGCCATTTGCTTTTAGTATTACAATATTTGCAATAATTTTTTTGTTGTTCCGTAGTTGTTTTTGTATATGTATCTTCAAAAGAAAATGACTTTTAATGGAAATGTCTATAAAATGTTTTTGATGTATTCTGTCTTCATGGACTTTGGAATGGGTTGCTGTTATGTTGATTTTTCTCTCACATGTAGTCCAAGTTAATCTTATAGACAATCTCATAGATAGACTGACGGTTTTCACATGTGCGTTTATATTTTTAGTTAGAATAACTGTTCTTTATTGCCTACAATGTGACTGTTTTAATTAGTGAATAGCATATTATTTATATTTTCTTATTTATGATTCATTTAATCTATTAATCCATTGATTGTCAATAGTGATCATGACTACTCCTTGACCCTTGCAGACATCTATTATTCATAGACTCATCTGCATGGGCTCAGTGTAGATCTTTCAGGCTTTAACATAATCCACAGTTAAAATTTTTTTGCTTGTTTTCTGCATTTTATTTTTTCTCTTTCCAACATAACATTTTTTTTTAAGTTAATTTTGAGTTCTGGTTTACATGTGCAGGATGTGCAGGTTTGTTACATAGGTAAACATGGGCCATGGTGGTTTGCTGTACCTATCAACCCATCACCTAGGTATTAAGTCCCCCATGGATTAGCTATTTATCCTGATGCTCTCCCTCCTCCTGGTCCCCCACAGGCCCTAGTAACCACAGTCTACATCTTAATAGCACCACAGCAATATAGGAGGTATTTGTTATCTCTAGATGGAACAGCAACTAGTTTCCGATGACTTTATATTATTTTTGAAGAAGTTGGATGCACTTTCCATCATGATCACAGAAAAATCAACACTATCCTATTCTTGTTAACAAATAATTTTGTATTGACCCAAGCTTCGTGCCATCCCAGGCAAAAAGCCTTGCTATTCAATTTCTAGCAGTAAGGATTGCCTAGTATTAACTACTTCAAAGCTAAATCAAAATATTTGATAGAACATTCATGTTTAGCCTAGAAGTGGATGATTCTATGATAAAAACTGCCAGTTGGGACTCTGTATATGTATATGTGTGTGTGTGTGTATATATATATATATATAATCCCCAAATAGATATCCTCCTTTTATTCTCTTAGTAACAGAACCCTGGAATTTAACAGAGTACATGAATGCCCAGAATAAGGATTTCATTTTTCTGCCTCTTTTGAAGTTGGATGTAGCCATTTGATTAAGGTCTAGTCTATAGAATATGGGTAAATGTAATGGACAACTTCTAGTTCTGGTCTATAAAAGTGTATACTGTGTCCTTTCTTCTTTCCGTCCAACTGAGAAGGGGATGTAATGGTAAGAACTAGAGTAGACATATTTGGCCATAGGATATATGCTGCATGTTGATAGGCTTGGTGGCTGGCTGGCAAATTGGCTGGTTTAGAGTCTGTCCAGCAGGCAAGAAGCTGGCAGGAAGGCAGGCTGAGAGTCTGCATGGCTGGCTGAGAGACTGGATTGCCAGCAGACCAAAAGTTTGGCTGGGAGGCAGGCGGAGAAGCAGGATGGCTAGCTGGCTAAGAAGATGTCTGGGAGGTTGGCCAAGGGACTAGATGTGAGGCTGGCAAAGAGGCTGGCTTGGTGGTGGCCACCAAGTTGGCTGGCTTAGAGGCTTTCTGGCAGATAGGCCGAGAGGCTGACTTGGAGGCAGGCTGAGAGGATGGCTCACTGGCTGAAAGTCCGTCTGGATGGCTGGCAGATCCAGAGGCTGGCTAGGAGGCTGGCTGAGAACATGGATGTTAGGCTGGCGGAGAGGCTGGCTGGTTGGCTAAGTTGTCAGGCTGCTAAAACAAAGAAATGACAGAAATTTATGTCTCACAGTTCTGGAGGCTGGAAGTCTAGAATCGGGATGCCAGCATGGTTGGGTATTGGTGAGGGCTCTCTTCCTGCCTGCAGACTGCTGATTTCACCTTGTATCCTCACATGGAAGAAAGAGGGCCCAATAGTTCTCTGGGGTCTCTTTTATAAGGGCTCTAATCTCATTCATGAGGGCTCTATTCTCATGACCTAATCACTTTCCTATATCTAATATCATAACATTGGGTATAAGGACTCCAACTTTGAATTGTGAGGAATACAGTCAGTCTCTAAGAGATAGAAAGAGCTGGATCTAGTCCTAGACTACTTACATGAACTAAGAGAGAATAAACTTATTTAGGTAACTGTTGTATTGTCCTTTGTTGCTGCATCCAAACAATTTTGTTAACTTATAAAACTCATATACATAAATATCCTATACTGGACTATTAAATAGAATGGTTAATTTTGGCCTAACTACTTACTCCCCTTTTGATTTTGAGCAAATTACTTAAAGTCTCTTAGCCTCAGGTTCCTATCCCTTCTGTAAAATATGGGTTGCAGCTGGGCACAGTAGCTCATACCTGTAATCCCAACACTTTGGAAGGCCTAGGTGGGTGGATAGCTTGAGCTCAGGAGTTTGAGACTAACCTGTACAACATGGCGAAACCGTCTTTTCGACCAAAATACAAAAAAATTAGCCAGGTGTGGTGGTTCATGCCTGTAGTCAGTCCCAGCTACTCGAGAGGCTGAGGCAAGAGGATTGCTTGAGCTCGGAAGACAGAAGTTGCAATGAACTGATATCACAACACTGTACTTCACTCTGGGAAACACGGTGAGACCCTGTCTCAAAAAAATAAAAAAAATTAAAAAAAAGAATTAAGAAAAAGCTGAGTTTCAGGCATAATAAACAAAATATTTTTTAAAAAATGAAGAAAATGTGGGGTTGCTATGAGGTTTAAGATAGTTAATCCACTTAAGTGCACGCCTCTATACTTGACACAAAATAAGCCTTCCCAAATAGGAGGTAGTATTATTAAAGCAGTATTTCAACCCGTTCAGTTATACAGATGTATTTTTGGGAAATAACTATCTCAAAAGTTTCTTTGGAAGTTATGTTTTTCAAGACTGCATGTCCTAAGGATACTTACAGTGATATCTTTTAGGACTTTTATTGACATTTGTTACCATGCACTAACAAATTTTCTAGGTTAAATTTTTCCATAGGATAGAGCTTTATGATCTTAACTACTAATTGGCTGTGAGAAGATTGCATTCACAATTAATTTTTAAGTAAATGTTTTAGATTTATCCTTAGGGACTTTCTCATTTCATTTCTATGAAGAGTTGGTCAATCCAACTCTTCATAGAATTGACCTACAGAGGCCCATATCGTAGGGGCTCTATAATTCTCAAATGAGCTTGTTAGCCCTACTTCTAGCTTGAAGTCTATGGACTTTGAACAGACATCTAGAATATCTGCCTGCTGGTAACATTTTAATGATCATTTAGTCTTAATTCATGCCCACCAGAAAGTTTTCAATAGCTTTGCTGCAAGAAGTAATATTCAGTAATCTTCTGTGACTGCTACCTATTGGCTATGAGATTCCCTAATTATATTGGACCACTTTTTTTTCAAAATGTGGTTCAGTAAACTAAACGCGTTGTACAAAAAGATGGTTTCCTGATCATATACATTTGGGAAATGTTAAACTAAACAAGATTAAACAGCTTTCTTTCCAGCAAGAATCCCTTGAAGACTTTAACATGGTGAAGGTAAGCCACAGATCTCCAGAAGAGAGTATTGATTGAAGGATTTTCTAGGATTACATGATCAAGTAGCTCTTGTTTTTATAAAGCACTACATATACCTAATATAAAACCGTAGTTTGGAAATGCTTATTGTTTGATTGGCTTAAGGAAGGTCATTGGAAAGCCTCATGGGTTTCTGCTGACATAACTGTCCCAACAGATTAACCATTAGTCAGATGTTTTCTTGGATCTATTTCTTGCTCCTTAAACCCCCTTAGACACTATGCATTAAAATAATCACTATTGCAAGGTTCTGCCCTCAGTCCCAGTTCTGGCTTTTGCCCTCACTGAACCTTGCAACTGAGGTCCCTGTAGGCCTAATAGCCAAGAACCTTAATTTGTTCAAGGCTTTGACATGCTATCTTGCCTAGTAAGCAAATCCATTTGCTTTGAATTCTCCATGATATTATTGTGGCTTGCGGATGACCTGCCTGGTAATGTTATTGACTGAACCCATTTATTTTCTCATGAGCTGTTACAAGTCATAAAATTATTTTCAATGCTCAATGATGCCACAAGGAACCTAATTGAAAATTAGAATTCAGAATGCATAGCTAGATTCTGAGAAATCATAACTAAATTACAAATTTGTCAAAAGAAATTCCAATCAGTAATTATTGGCTATATTATTGATACATGAGAAGATATGTGAGGGAGTGGATGGAATGCTTTGAAGACTTGGCTCTTGTTATTGTTTCATATTGTTTAGTAAGGAAATTATCATTGTGTGAAGGCCTATACCCAGGACACACCACACTCAGTGAAAGATTTCTATCAATAGCATAGATGAAAGCTGCTGTTGAAGTCTGTTATCTGGGCTAACTTTTGGCTATGGATGCAAGAAGCCATTTTAATAGTCTAGCTCCAGTCACTATTTAAACTAATAAACTCCAGTCCCATAGGGAGTTGGTCTGATATAGTAATTACAGTGAGCTAAGCTATGCATCTGACAGTGATACTAAACTTGAGTTCCAGCTCTACTGTTTACAAAGTAGGTGACCTTAAGCAAGTTAACTCTTAAACCTCCTAAATACCCTCATTTATAAAATGAGGCTAGTAATAGAATCTAATTCATGGAGTTGCTGTGAGGATTGAAAAAGATAGTTTATGTACTGGGCTTGCATATGGGTAGTATTTAATAAATATAACCCTAGTATTAGTTATTAATTAGTATTAGTATTAGTTATTATTCATAATAAAAAGAGATTATGTACTGGGCTTGAATATGGATAGTATTTAAAAAATATAAACTGGCCGGGTGCAGTGGCTCATACCTGTAATCCCAGCACTTTGAGAGGCTGAGGCGGGTGGATCACAAGGTCAATAGATCAAGACCAGCCTGGCCAATATGGTGAAACCCCGTGTCTACTAAAATTACAAAAAAAATTAGCTGGACATGGTGGCATGCACCTGTAGTCCCAGCTACGCGGGAGGCTGAGGCAGAAGAATCACTTGAACTTGGGAGGTGGTGGTTGCAGTGAACCGAGATCACACCACTGCACTCCAGCCTGGCTACAGAGCGAGACTCCGTCTCAAAAAAAAAAAAAAAAGTATATATATATATGTGTGTGTGTGTGTGTGTGTGTATAATAAAATAAAAAATATAACCCTAGTATTAGTTATAAATTAGTATTAGTTTTTATTATTAATAATAAAGTTATTTATGTACTGGGCTTGCATACAGGTAGTATTTGATAAATATGACTACCCACACATACATGCATGCACACACTCCTTTAATAATAAAAAACTCCAGCCTTGTTGATGTAGTGGCTTGTTTTTTTCTAACTCCAGTCTCCTGAATGATATACTTGGCCAAAGGCTCTTATCTCTTATTCTTAGTTTATGTCAGATATAGTGTGCAAAGCAAGTTTGAGGTTCAGCACTGAAGAAGGTAGGACATCAATTCACACATCAGAGGCAAATGCCAGCAGTGTATCTTGAACTTTACTAGAGGCTGTAGGGACTATGAGAGAAGATTGCGGTAGGCCTCTGGGGACACTTAATTTATTAAAGAAACTTAATGCACCAAAAAGGGACCCAAGAGGGATGTTAAAAGCTGCTGCTAGAGAGGAAGTATTCCCAGAACCTCAGGAGCAGCTGGAGGACTCCGGACTCTAGCAGTGGTTGGCCGGTGGTGGGTGGGGGATGGAATAGAAAAGAGAAAGTAAGAGCCAGAAAATTACAATTGCACTCACCAATTCACAGACTGTCCTTCCTCTCAATCTCCTTTTCCCCTTGACTTTACCCTTGAGGGGCCAGATGCAGCAGCTAGTGAACAAGCGAGGAAGTGAACATGTGGGAAGAAAAAGTTTAGCCTTCTCCATTTCACTCACCACACCGAAACAAGCGAGAAAGGCTTTCCGATTTAAAGCAGGCTTGTAAGAGAGGGGTGGTGACTGAGCACAGTAGGCTTTATAACGAATGAACTATACTAGAGATAGTCTTGCATACTAGATTAGACCAGACACTTTTATAATATAAATTTTCTTGTCATTGACACAGATGAGAAGACCTAGGAGACCCACCCTATATTTCATTGGGGGGCAGGAGAAGTGTAAGTTCAGAAGCACAGTTTGGAAGGGACAATAAAAGAAAAACTTCAGTCCTTTATATTTCATTGTTCCCTGTTCAGTTCTGCTGTCTCAATAAAACATTTACCCATCTAATAATTATTCAAATGTTTTGCTTTTTATTTAGAAGTTCACTCTGTAGATTATAAAGATAATCTAATAAATTAAGTTGCTTTCTTTTATAAAAAAAATTGCTTTGTAAAAACTGTCTTCACCCAGAGCATAGAAGGAGTATTTCCTGTGCTGTTTCGTTTTTTTGTTTTTTTGTTTTTTTTTTGGAGATGAATGAAAAACAAAAATCTCCTTTTTTTAGTGTCCTAGAAACTGTTTTGAAAAAGCCAAGCATTCATGGCTGAATGAAGGCATGAGCAGTAGTTCCTTTATAAGTGAAAGAAAGAACAGTTCAATCAAGCATGACTACCACAGTTTCCTTAAAATGTTTGCAAAATCTACTGGGCAGACACCATGTTTTCTGATTGCTAAACTAGATTGAAGTAATGTGGGTATGAGAGTTTCCACAGGAAAGAACACAAAACATGACACAGGATGCCACAGAAGCCATGTGGAGTGAAGGAAATGCAAACCTGTGAGTTAGGCCTTTGAAGCTCTGTGCACCTGCTGTTCAGCATAACCGAGATGGTATGTCATATTTCACACATAGAAAAATGATCAAATGGCAGATAGATACCTTTTCTAAAAAAAAGTGTTTTAGAGAAATTGAGAACACTACCTTTTCAGATAGAAAAACAGGATATATGGATTTTTGTTTTCTAAAGTAAGAACAGCAGATTTCACTGGCATACAAGTTACTAGCAACTGATGTACACACTGTACATTAAGTCAATGATTAATGTCTTTTTAAATCATGTGTCAATTTCTGGAACTAGCTACAGGGAAAGTAATTAGGTTAGCATCTTTACTGTCCAATCTACCAAAAACTTTTCATGAAGTGCTGACACATTCTTATTCTCTGTTCCCCTTCCTCCAATCTATTTTTAGTTACTTGGTTTGGGGATAATTATTGAATTTGTTTATATAAAACAAAAGGGGCCTCTCACATTAAAACAAATTAAATCTTCCCTAATTGCTTAGAATTCGACTGTAGAAAATGGAAGGATGAATTCACTGGATGTCCTTTTTATTTCTCTAAACCCAGAAGTATTGAATTATAAATACAAAATAATTTTATGAAGACCTCAAAAAGATTAATTATTCCTATGTATTATCTGTTATATTATGGTCTATAAATGCTCATATGCCATGACAATTCTATAGATTAGACTGTGGACTTCTTTGCACACATGGTATGCCACTATAGTAGAGTGGGTGAAAAGATGGCCCTGAAATCGTATATGAGCTATCTAGTAATGCATTTGAAATTTAATCTCCCTGCATCTCCATGTGTTCAGCTGAAATATGGGCATAATAACAGTATCTTTCATTAAAGGTTATTTTGAAGATTTTATAAGGTAAGGAAATAAAGTGAATTACATTGTCCCCTCTTAAATCCACTCAATGACTTTCTATTGTCCTTTTGATAAAATCTCCACCCCTGAACATGGCCTCTAAGGCCCTACATGATGTAGCTACCTGTACATCCAACTTCATCTTGTCTACTCTATTCACTATCTAGCTGAAAGCTTTTTTTCTTTTTCAGTTCCTCCGAAGTTCCTGCTTTTTGCTGCCTCCAAGGTTTCACAAATTCTCTTTTTTGCCTAGAACACATCTCCGCCCTCCTCCTCACAGCACACATAGCTCCCTCCCACCCAGCCTTCACATCTCAGTTTAAATGTCACTTGCTTTTAAAAGGACTTTTCAGATTTACCAATCAAAAATCATCCCTTCTCCTTATTTTTCTGTAGCATAGAATGTTGTTTTTAATATTTACCACAAATGTTTGTGGTACCTGGTTTGAAATGAATGGACAGACAGACAAGAATCAGGCAGAAGAGTAATTCAATACTTCTTTTATTAATTTTAGGCATGTCAGGCTCTGGAAGCTATGGTTAGATCCAAACTTCCCATAGGTCTTATAGCTTGGAAGAACAACACAGAATTCTGGCTTTCTGAGGGCATCCCACACAAAAAGAAAGAGGAGACGAAGGAGAAGGGATCATCGGGCCAGTGCCTCCTTCCAAACCACCAAAAAATAAATTACTGACCTATCACAGGCTGAAGGTGTGGACTGGAATGCAGAGAAGGCAAAAAAAAGTTAGGAGGGTTAGAAACTCCCTCCATCTGAACTAAAGACTGAAAAAGCATTTCCTCCATCTCAACTAAAATTTGTGAACTTGAACCATATGCACTGTTTTTGAGGTTAGAGACAAATATAACCATATTCATATGATTTAAATATAATTATACATGGAAATGTATACACATGGAAATATGTATGTATGCATGCCTAGGTATGCTATGGAGTCTATGTAATATAGATTTATATATGTATACTATACATATAGCATGTGATATGTAATATTTGTGTGTATTCATAATACATGTATATGCCATACACACACATACATATGTACACATTTGTGTGATTATTTGGGTAATATTTGCTCTGCAATCATTCTGTAAGCTCTAAAATGAGAGTGAAGTAGATCTACTTTGCTTACCACTGTATCTTTGTGGTTCATCACAAAATATCTATAAAAATTAGTTGAATAATAGCTGTAAGGCGTTTGACATGTAATTTGACTTAAGAACTCAGTAGATGGCACCTATTATGATTGTACTGCTTCTGCTTGTGCCGATAAAATAGTCTTAATGTGTTGGGTATTAAATTTTGATCTGGACTGTATATTTGTAAGACTTCCATTTCAGAAATTCATAAGCTTGCCTCAAAGGTTGCTCATACTGTTTGTCCTTAATGGATTATAATTTCAGGTAACATCTCCTAGTTGCAACCTCCACAGCACTGGAGTCATAACCCCAAGGAGAAACAGGGTGAGGAGGGACTATAGCAAACTAAACAGTGCATGTCCTGCCCAAAAAGGGCAGCCAGTTTTCCAATCCATTTTTTTTTTGAGATGGAGTCTCACTCTATTGCCCAGGCTGGAGTGCAATGGCACAGTCTTGGATCACTGTAAGGCTTGTACCGCCACCTGGCTTCAAGAGATTCTCCTGCCTCAGCCTCCCAAGTAGGTGGGATTACAGGCATGCACCACCATACCCAGCTAATGTGTATTTTTAGTAGAGATGGGTTTTCACCATGTTGGTCAGGCTGTTCTCGAACTCCTGACCTCAGGTGATCCACCAGCCTCAACCTCCCAAAGTGCTGAGATTACAGGCATGAGCCACCCCACCCAGCCTCCAATCCATTTAGACTTGCTTTGGCAAGTGTGAATGCAGTACTAGCAGGCCATCTGATTTTTTTTTCAAGAGAAGCTAAAATTCCTATTTTAAAATAAAAATATACATTTTGAAAACTAAAAATTTCTGTGGTCTGAATCATACTGTGAACTTTTTGCCTTCATGCTACTCACAGGCAGTTAGTTTGTGACCTCTGCTTTTAGAACAGTTGTCTTGTGGTCTGAGGTTTTATTAATACTTTTAGTGTATTTCACTTACCTTTCACATTGATATTATTCTGTGCTTTTCAAATAAGTTTTAACAGCTGAATTTCAGTGCTTTATAAGAAATCTATTTCTAGCTGTTGCTTTTGCATTTCTACCTGTCTTTTGCTTCTCCAAATCCCTCTTCCATTTTTTTCTTGATGTCAGAAGAGCTTTTAAAGCTAATTATCTATTTTAAGTATAACATTTTTCACAAAAAGGAAAAAATGGAACTACACAGTATTTTCAAGCCACAGCACAAATAAATCCATTTTTCATGTGTTTAGTAAACTCAACTACAGACATACATGAGAAGAACTGACACATTAAAGTGGAAGCAATGAATTTATATACAGTCAATGTATTCTGTCTATAAATCCACTGGGCAAAAATTAGGTTTTCTTTCATTTTTCTTAGGAATAATTTTTCTTTTCTTTTTCTTTACAATTCAACTTTTCTTTCAGACTCAAGTGGTATATACGCAGGTTTGTTACTTGACTCTGAGGCTTAGGGTGTGAATGATTCTATCACCAAGTGGTTAGCATAGTACCCAATAGGTCGTTTTGTAGCCCTTACCCCCCTACCCTTTCTCCCCATCTAGAAGTCTCCAGTGACTACTGCTGTCATCTTTATGTCCACAGGTACCCAATGCTTAGCTTCCACTTGTGAAAACATGCAATATTTGGTTTTGTGTTTCTGAGTTAATTCATTTATGGTAATGGCCCATATCTGTATCCATGTTGCTGCAAAAGACATCATTTTGTTCTTTTTTATTGCTGAGTAGTATTCTATGTTGTATATGTACCACATTTTCTTTATCCATCCACCCTTGATGGGAATCTAAGTTTGTTCCACGTCTGTGCTATTGTGTATAGTAATGAGATGAATATATGAGCACGTGCATCTTTTTGGTAGAATGATTTATTTTCCTTTGGGTATATACCCATTAAAGGGATTGGTGGTTTGAATGGTAGTTCAACTTAGTTCTTTGAGAAATTTCCAAACTCCTCTTCACAGTGGCTGAACAAATTTACACTCCCACCAACAGTGTATAACCATTCCCTTTTCTCTGCAGCCTCACCAACATCATTTATTTTTTGACATTTTAATAATAATAGCCACTCTGACTGGTGTGAGGTGGTATCTTACAGTTTTCATTTACATTTCTGGTTTTCATTTGTATTTCATTTTTGATGATTAGTGATGTTGAGCATTTTTTTTTCATATTTTTGTTGGCCACTTGCATGCCTCATTTTGAGAAATGTCTACTCATGTCCTTTGCCCACTTTTTAATGGTGTTATTTGTTTTTTGCTTCTTGAATTCCTCAAGTTCTTTATAGACTCTGGACATGAGACCTCTGTCAGATGCATAATTTGCAAATATTTTCTCCCATGCAATGATTTTTCTTAGGAAACATTTTTCCGTAGAAAAATAAAACTAGATTTTTATGTTAGCAGTGGCAGAAACTACTGGATGTCAACGAATTTAAAATGCAAATTTAAAATTTAAAATAAATAATTACTTAGAATTTTTATACACTGTATATCTACAAAAACGTTCTTTGAGATTTTTTAGACATAGATTTTTATCAAATATCACACAAAATCACACTGCTCTGTTTCCTTGTCTTTCTGTGGAAACGCAGTGCAATTTTTTGAAGATGTTTTGAGTCACAAACTCAACATATGCAGCACTGTTGATGCAAGTAACTCAAATGAAGTGATGACAATATAAAACATTTATGATCAAGTTCAGGAGCGTGTAGGCAGTGACAATTATGTTGTGACTGCCACCTGGCCAACAGTAATTCATTTTAAGATGAATTCCTCTTTCAGAAGAAGTCAAGTTTAAAAATATGCATATTAGTATTAATGAAACACTCTCATCTATAGTGCTTAAATGAGTTTCTGAAATATTAATTTTATAGGAAAACATTTTACTTTTCTTTAAACTTTAAAATGATTTTTTAAAACCTATGTTTAAAAATAAATTATTTCCACAATACCATCAATTTTTGGTCAATGATTGAATTGACTGAATATTTTTCACTGCTCCTTTGTCTAGGGTAACCTGCAGTGCCATCTCACTGAACTGCTCTCTTGCCTCAAGAAAGAATGAATAAAACTTTCAAAGTAACTCATAGCTTGTAACAAGGAACTGAAAGCAGTCAACATAATGAATATAAACATTTCAAACTTGATAAAAACAAACATTTACCTAAAGCTCTAGGTTGGGTACTTCAGGAAATACAAATAGTAATAAAAATATTCCAGGCCAGGCACAGTGGCTCACGCCTGTAATCCTAACACTTTGGGAGGTCGAGGCAGGAGAATCACTTGAGGTCAGGAGTTCGAGACCAGCCTGGCTTACATGGTGAAACCCCATCTCTACTAAAAATACAAAAATTGGCTGGGCGTGGTGGCAGGCACCTGTAATCCCAACTACTGGGGAGGCTGAGGCAGGAGAATCACTTGAACCCGGGGGGCAGAGGTTGCAGTGAGCTGGGATCACACCATTATACTCTAGCCTGGACGACAAGAGCGAAACTCTGTCTCAAAAAATAAAATAAAATAAAATAATAAAAATAAATAAACAAATAAATAAATAAATAAATAAATAAATGAAGTATTCCAAGTATGCATAATGCAAGACTGACTGACAAGAGTACTCAATAGAGATTTTTTTAAAAAAAAGGGCAGTAGGAGAATCAGGAGAAAGTATTATAAATTCCTAAATATAAGGTACATCATTTCCCCCAAATAAATAGTGCCTCAGAACAAAAGGTCCTTATTATCAAAATGTTAAAAAGCCTTCTCTGAGGCATCACAGCATAATACTTAATGCATGTACTTTGAATTCACATTATCTCAACGCCTGATTACCTTATTTACTACTTGTGAGTTCTTGGATAACCTTTCAGTTTCATCATTGGCTAAAAGGGAGATACTGATATTACTTACCTCCTACCCCTGTTGAGAGAATTTACAAAGCTAATAATGTGTCACAATGCCTGGTACAAAAATATATGTGTCATAATTTATTTATTATTTCTATATTTCCTCCCATTATTGTACATTAATCTGAATGGCAAACTACTAAACTCCTGAGGTTGAAGAGGTATCTGAACTCCCATGTTTACTGCAGCACGGGTCACAATATCTATGATATGGAATCAACTTCTGGCTATCAGTGAATCAATGGATTAAAAAAAAATGTGGCATGTATACACAACAGAATACTATTCAGCCTTAAAAAAGAGGAAAATCATATCATTTGTGACAATGTAAATGAACCTAGTGGGAATTATGTTAAGTGAAATAAACAAGGCACAGAAAGACAAATATTGTTATCTCACTTACACATGTAATCTAAAAAAGCTGAATTTATAGGAGAGTGGAATGGTACTTAGCGGGCTGGGAAAGGGGGGAGTTGGGGTGATACTGGCGAAAGGATACAAAATTTCGGTTAGATAGAATAAATAAGTTCAAGAGATCTAGCACACAATATGGTGATTAAAGTTAATAACAATGTACTGTATTCTTAAAAATCCCTGAGAAAGTAGATTTTAAGTGTTCTTACCACAAAAAAAAAAAGAATGCAAGGTAGAGCATATGTTAACTATCTAGTTTTAGCCATTCTACAATGTAAACATATTCAAAACATGTTGTCCATGATAAATATATACATTTTTATTTGTCAATTAAAACTTTAAAAAAGAATTTACCTTTTTCCAGGCTAAAAAGAAAGCTTGTATCTAAAGCAGAGAATAAGCTACTGAACAAATAAATATAAGAGGATGTGAAGAAAAATGTCTTAGCCAAAACTCCCCCAGAAAATACAGCCTGAGGCAAAAACCTATATGTGAACACTTTACTGGGGAGTGGATCCCTGGGAGCAGGGCTGAAGGATAGGGCTGAGATGGTGTACAGAAAAGCAAGAAAAAAAATATCAGAAATATGCCTGTAGTGGCCAGGTTCGGTGGCTCATGCCTGTAATCCAGCACTTTGGGAGGTCGAGGTGGGCGAATCACTTGAGGCCAGGGGTTTGAGACCAGCTTGGTCAACATGGAGAAACCCCGTCTCTACTAAAAATACAAAATTAGCCGGGCATGGCAGTGCATACCTGTAATCCCAGCTACTCAGGAGGCTGAGGCAGGAGAATCACTTGAATCCAGGAGGTGAAGGTTGCAGAGAGCCGAGATTGCACTACTACATTCCAGCCTGGGTGACAGAGTGATGAGACTATGTCTCAAAAAAAAAAAAAAAAAAAAAAAGAAAAGAGAAAAGAAAAAATCAGCCCATAGTGATGAAGTCGTTGAATGTTAAAATTCGAAAATGTGAATTAAAATATTTCATAAAATATAAGTGGAAATAACAGTATAGTTTAAAATATAATTTTACTTCTATAGATATTCATATAAATTGATGAATTAAATAAGTAGACATTTGCTTATTTTATCTATATACCTAATTTTCATATTTGGCAAAAGCAATACTGGATTTTCTTTTGGAAAAACAAAAGGAAAGATTATTTTAAATCCTGTTGTGTACATAATTCCGAGTATCAGAGATTTCGAAAGTCTTGAGAAAGAGGTAGGATTTGAATCAAATCTTGAAGAATAATTTGAGAAGATAAACTAAAAGTAAATGCATTGAGGGGTTACTATTTTTTTACGTGCTGTAGATATACAATCATATTAAATTCTTATAGGTATTATTATTCTCAGTTTACATATGGGGAAACTGAGGCTCAGGTAAGTTAATGAATTTGCTTAAAAAAATGCTGCAACCTATACTGGTTCCATCTTGAATGCAGCCTTTTCCAAGCCTTCTACTTTCTTCAAGACACAATACAGTGCAGAATAGATCCTGGAGAAGACTGGGTTGGAATTCTCCCTCCCGTACAGTCCTAATTGTTTGATTTGTGTAAAGTATTCAATTTTTCTGTCTCTTAAGTTTTCTTATCAAGGAGATAACATCTCTCCAAGGAACTGTTGAGATACTTAAATGAGCTCTTGTAATTAAAATGCCTGGAATAGCAATTGGCACACAGTGCTCAATGGGTATTAGCCATCATGTTGTAAGAAAAAGTAGGAGGAGGAAAAGGAGGGAGAGAGGAGAGAGTGAGGAGGAGGAGGAGAGGAGGAAGATTTTCACTCTCTCAAATTGTCTCCTCCACAAGTAGAGCAATAAGAGATCACAATAGTAAATACGTAGATAGGCATAGACACATCTTTACCTGCTTTTTCACTAAAAATCTGGGAAAAATGTGCAGGAGCTCGTCATTGTGGAATCATTTCAGCCTAGATGAAAATTACTGGGAATATATGTTCCAATGGTCTTGAGAGTAAACATGTTTTCATACCTTTTTTTTTTTTTTTTTTTTTTTTTTTGGCGGAGGGGGGATGGAGTTTCAGTCTCGTTGTCCGGGCTGGAGTCTGGAGTGCAATGGTGCAATCTCGGCTCACTGCAACCTCCACCTCCCAGGTTCAAGCGATTCTCCTGCCTCAGCCTCCTGAGTAGCTGGGATTACAGGCATGCACCACCATATCCAGCTAATTTTTTTGTATTTTTAGTAGAGATGGGGTTTCGCC
Source organism: Gorilla gorilla gorilla (assembly GCF_029281585.2). Classification (NCBI taxonomy): domain Eukaryota; kingdom Metazoa; phylum Chordata; class Mammalia; order Primates; family Hominidae; genus Gorilla; species Gorilla gorilla. The sequence continues at coordinate 44,289,258 of NC_073227.2, read as the reverse complement.
ATGTTGGCCAGGCTGGTCTCGAACTCCAGACCTCAGGTTATCTGCCCGCCTCTGCCTCCCAAAGTGCTGGGATTACAGGCGTGAGCCACTGTGCCTGGCCCATACCTTAATCCTTGTAAAGCCAATTTCCCTGTGTACTTTGCTCTCTGAATACCTCACTGTGAAGGTTGCAAAATAAAAAATTTATACCCTAAGAATATAGCCTAAATGTATTCAATGTATTCACTATTTACTACTTAACCTCTTTAAGTTTCAATTAAACCTATATTTATAAAATTGAAAAAACAATTTTAACTCACACATGTTGTGTATACACAGCATATATGTTAGGTATTTGACTAGAGTCTGGTGACTATCGATCAATTAATAAAAGGTAGCTTTTGCCATATTTCCTCAGACATTTTTATTTTCCTCCATATATTAAGATTCATTAAACCAGAATACATCTTATAACTAATGTATACATTCAATAAGTGAGCATTGTTCTTCTTTATTTCCCAGGGCTATTATGAAGTCATTGTTGTACCTTGTAGCATTTACCTTTATTTCCCCTTAGAAAACACTAAATCCAGAGATTGCATTGTATTTGCTAACCACTGTATTTTCAAAATGCCAAACAGTGATTAATAATTTTTAAACAATAAATGACTGAATAATAATCAAAGAACTAAGATATTTTTGCGAAGAGGGAGAGAGACAATTTCTCAATTAGTTTATAAAATCTACCAAGCGAAGTAACTTGAGGACAAAGCAATGCTTGAACCTCCCACACATAAGATAACTGATCTAATAATTTTTATTTATAACCCACCTTGCTTAGAGAAGGACCGAAGATGGCTTACAGTGATAAAAATAGAGCCAGGCATGGTGGCTCACGCCTGTAATCTCAGCACTTCTGGAGGCCAATGCAGGCGGATCACTTGAGGCCATGAGTTTCAGACCACCCTGGCCAACATGGTGAAACCCTGCCTCTACTAAAAACACGAAAATTAGCTAGGCGTGGTGGTGCATGCCTGTAATCCCAGCTACTCAGGAGGCTGAGGCGGGAGAATGGTTTGAACCCAGGAGGCGGAGGCTGCAGTGAGCTGAGATCGCGCCACTGCTCTCCACGCTCCAGCCTGGGCGATACAGCGGGACTCAGTCGAAAACAAAAACAAAAAAGAGAGAGATAAAAAAAAAAAAGAGAAGTATGTGAGAATTTGCAGAGGGAAAAGGGAAAAAGAACAAAAGAAACACACACACACACAGAATGAAGCCAGAAAAGAGCCACATAAGTAAAATTCCTCCTATAAATGCTATAGGTATCCAGAAAAAAAGTTCCCGTGGTTTGGAAAATATCAATAAAACTTTCCTGGTGGAAATGATGTCGGCTATGAGGTATTAAGTTCAAAAGGAACTGGATATTTGGTATCTCTAGTAAGACAGAGCTGCTTCAGAGTCTCCCCAGGGAAAGACGGTGCTTTTGGGCAGGTAGTTAGTGTGGGTGAAGGTGATGACTGAAGAATCCTAAGGGCCCAGGCTCCTGGGAAGCCTCTCTCTTTCTGCACTTCACCAGTTATCTCATTTTCATAATAAGGTCTGCACTTTCCTTAATTGCTTCACTTCCATCAACAAGAACAGGGGAAAGATAAATACATTTCACCTTTTAATGAAGAGAATTTCAGGTAGTCTGTGGGAGATGTTTATAAAAAAAAAAAAAAAAAAAAGCTGGTAGGGGGCAGTGTCTCACGCCTGTAATCCCAGCACTTTGGGAGGCCGAGGCAGGTGGATCACTTGAGGTCAGGAGTTTGAGACCAGCCTGGGCAACAAGGCGAAACTCCGTCTATACCAAAAATACAAATAAAATTACCTTGGCTGATGGTGCGTGCCTGTAATCCCAGCTACTTGGGAGGCTGACGTGGGAGAATAGCTTGGACCCAGAGGCGGAGGCGCAATGAGCTGAGATTGCCCCACTACACTCCAGCCTGGGTGACAAAGTGAGACCCTGTCTCAAAAAAAAAAAAAAAAAGGAGTTGGTCTGTGAACTCACTTGCAAATAACTGGATTTTACGGACGCTTAGATATTTGGAGGTCCACAAGGGTTCTTTGGGATCCCCTATTTTCCTTCGCTGCCTCCTTTGTCAGAGTCCAACTCAAAGGGGAAATGCCCCTCTGGGATCTAACCACCACAGGTGCAAGAAGGAGCAAATTTACATAGAAGCAGCCTGGGGAAAATAGTGCCCTAGATGAGTCTTCAGTTTGGGAAACGCTGAGCTAACACTTTAAGTACTTGGAAGAGTAATACTAATAATCAGTCGTGGCGAGGTTCCGCCCATTTGACATTCAACCCCCCATGAGTGCGCACAGACAAACCCACTGGCCAGGAGGAGCCAACACAAGGTCCTGGGCATCTCCGTCCCAGGAAGGTGGGTAATGCCCTTGTCGCTCTGGGCTCCAGGGCGCGCCCCCGCAGCTTCCCCAGCGGGGTCTGACGCCTCCGGGCCGAGGTGCGCCAGGTGGCGAGGGTGCCAGGCGCGGCCAAGTCGCGGCGGTCTGAGTCAGTCACCCAACTATGCTGCGGAACCAGGGAGGCCGGCTGGGCCGCCCCCGCCGTTGAGCTCCGGCTTCCCCCGCGCGGGGCGCCTGCTCCCCGCCCCCGCGGGCGGAGAGGAAGCGGCGGCCGAGGCGAGGAGCGGGCGCCGGGCTCGGCGTTTCCGGAGCTGAGCGCGGGTCCGCGGCCCGCGCTCCCCGCGTTCCCCGCCTCCAGGTGCGGCGGCCGCGACACGCCGGCCCCACTAACAGCGCCGCCCGCGCGGCCGCCGCCAGGCAGCAGAGGCGGCTGCGGACAGCCGGCGGGGACCGGGAAGGAGGAGGCCTGGCGCCTCCGGCAGAGGGGCGAGGACCGAGCGCCCAAGGCTGGGAGAGACGCCGGCGCTGAGCTTCCCAGCGCCGCCTCACCTCGCTCTTCGAACTCCGCGACCCGAGCGCAAGGCGAGTACCCGGGGCCTCGGGAAGGCTGGGCCGGGATGGCCCACGCGGGGGTGGGAGGACCCTGTCTGGAGGGGCTGGGGCTTTTCGGCACTTCACCGGGTAAATTTCCTCAGCGCAAAGTGCTCGGCTCTGGTGTCCGCCCCTTGGATTTCGCTCCCGCGTGTGGGCGTCTGAAGGGAAACCAGAAGCCGGTAAGTGATCCAAGAACTCCACTTCTGGGATTTGACCCGGGAGGGTGAGGATCCGGATAGACAGCTAGACACTCCCTCCATTCCTCTCCCCTACCTCCAAATAAGAAGAAGCTGTAGTGAGTTTCAGGCACCAAGTTATTTACTCGGTAGAGATCATGACTTTGCCCGGGTGTCTGTGCTGCCCCGCACCCTGCTTGTTAACCACGTTAAGACGACTGGCCTGTTAATTAACTTTAATTACGATCATTTGGCCTCCACCTGCCTGAACCCCATACCTTACACGGGAACCTGAATGATGTGAGTTTACCAGATTGATCTTTCTTGTTTACTTTTGGAGACAGTTCTCTTGGGAGAAGTGGTGTCCATCCTATTTAATAAAGTAAGTTTTATTTTATCTAATTCTGGCTTGTTTTCTTAAACACCTCCTACCTTGAGGTGATCTGGAGTTATTTTGATTTGGGGAAAGGGTTCATGGATTATATAGTCTTTGATAATTAGAGGAAAATACAAGAAAATAAGCTAATTTGTGTGGAATAATGACATCTTAGGCTGTTGTAAGTAGGTATCCTGATAGCAAATTCTTTTTTTTTTTTTTTTTTTTTTTTGCAAGCTTGTCCTTGAAGTAGGCTGCTCAGTAGAATACAGCCTTCGGTTTAAAAAAAAATCAAGAAGTGTATTGAAAATAAGCTATTTTTAAAAGTACATTTAATAAGATGTCATTGTTATTACTCATAATAGTATTGTACTTACAAGCTCAGTATTGATTTCTCTGCACTTAAGCACTCTACACCCCCACAGGCCCATGGAACTTTGCCCATAAGTAATTGGAAGATAAAAAGGAAGCTAACTTTTTTTAAGGAAAAAAAGAGAAATACCTTTCAACTCTTTTTTTCTTAACTCTTATTTATGACTTCCATACACTTACAGGAGAAATATTGAGAGAAAATACTCGTGACATTCTTTGTCCAACAACGTTTAAAGAAGAAAAAAAAGTGGGTCATGGAACTAGGCTAGGGTTAAGTGCAAATATCTTCCTGGCTTCTTTCTAAACATGTTTAACACATACACATTTAAGGTGGTTCCTAACACGAAGAGGGTTTTATATAGATTTGTCAGTACTCAAAGATTTATTTGAATTAAAATGTACCTAGAGGGTAAGTGAGAAAGCTTGTTAAAACGTATTTATATGGGTGTGCTTGTGTTTGTATTTTTTCCTTCGTCTGTAAACCTGTCAGATTTCATGTGGCTTGTCTGTAAAAGGAGAAGCTGATGGTACGTTTAAAAACAAATTCTTGTTTTTCTAATATAACTGCAAACTCCTTGCAGTGTAAGGCTCATGGATATGCAATAATATCAGATCCAACTATTCTTGGATACTGTCGATAAGTATAGAACTCAGATTATAATGAATTACAGTTTTAAGAACTTTAACGCATTGAAACTATGAAGTTTTTAAAGTCTACGTAGGATTCTGGGTTATAGACTTCATGATACATGAGAAGTTTTTTTTTGTTGTTGTTGTTTCGTTTTGTTACTTTCTAACCCACCTCCCTGCAACTGTGAGAAAGTTTGGTGAAAGTGACTATAAAAATGCTAAGTATAAATAATAGTCATTGCTTTAATAGTTTTCTTTTAGCATACATTTCCACCTGTCCTCATTTATTTATTGACACATTTCTTGGATACAATCTTTGCACATGCTACATTGTAAGAATTTTGGGAATTCTTGGTGAAATATTAATTAGGTAGAGGACTTCTTAATAATCTGGGAAATATGTCTTAGCTTTAACCACATATGGTGGATGTGAGATTAGAGGCTATGAGACGCTGTCTTAATCTTTTCTGCAAAGTTCTGGACCTTGTAATTTATCATTTTAGTTATTACTTCTAAGTATTGGCCAGATTAAATATATAATGGTAGTTAAACCATTTTGCTCACTTGTTTCTTCTTTAAATGAAACAGTACTTAATCGTATTCTCCTCACGTGATCTTTTCTAGTTAGAAAGTTGTCCTGTGAAATTTTGTTTCAGTTTCTGTTCAGCACAAGCTTACTTATTTACCCATGCTGCAGAGAAAACAAAGGAGGCCTGATTTGGGTTGAAGCAGTGGTTTAGGTGGCAGATTTGAGATTTTTTAGAGTTCCTGAGAACTCATGAAGGATGATGGGGCCACTTCTCCATGTATTTAAAACAATACTAAAATATAAAACCATGTGGAGATTAAGGTCATAAAACTGGATTTTTCTCACCATTACAATTTAAGTGGTTTTTTTTTGAAATATATCAAATTCTTTGCAAAAAGTTGTTTTTTTGTGGTGTCTTTGGTATTCTTTATTGGCACTTACTGAGTAATAATGAACTGATTGTTCATATACGTGCCGTTTACCTTTTCTTATAGTCATGTCTAATCTACCCTTTTAGATTGTAAACTCTTGGAGGGAAGACTGTATCTTCACTTTCTTTGTAGCCCTTAGCACTGTTGTCAAATGAGATAGTAGATGCTGTTATCTTGAACACCAAATATCTCCCTCTCTTATCTTGGAGCGAGTAGTGTTGCTTAATATATATTGAATGAATGCATGTTAAAAAATGGTCCAGTAAGGTAGGAGACGTTTTCTGAAATGCCCTCTTTTTATAAGAAAAAGAAACTTTGACAATTGCTAAACCAATAGGAATAAACCCTCAAACTCAGTTGGAAAAGAGGTCAGAGTACTATTTATAAATGCAAAGAGAGGAAACACAGTAGGCTGTTCTGAAACATCTGGTTGTTTGTCTAAAAATATGACTTACATTCAGAGAAATGATGGAGTATACATTTATACAAAAGTTTTAAAATTCTGCTTTTGTAGAAACTCTAGAAGAATACGTTATTCTCTGATATCCCAAGAATTATGGCTTTACCTTAGGGATCTCTCTACATTAGAATTTTTAAAAATTCTCAAATCTTAGTAAATTAACTTAAAATCTGGATGGACAGCTTGAAAGACAAAAGACTTACAGAAGCTAAGGAGATTATCAAGCATTTAACTATTGTGATATTATCCAGAACACCTAAACCTAGGTATCTCCTATGCTACTAATATGTTCTTTTACTAAGTAAAGGAATTTGTACTTGTGGCCTTCACTGGATGGAAATTGTTTTTAAGTTTTAGGTTTTTTTATTGTGTTTTTTCAGATTGTGCTATAAGTAAAATAATCAAAACATAGCTTAGACAATCCTTACTCCTTGATCAAAGCTATGAAATGATTTTGCCCAGAGCCTACCTATTTTCAGCTAAAATTTCCATTATTCTCCATCCAGAAGACACTAATTAAATGCTTGTTGCTTACCAGGCACTGTTCTAAGATTTTAATGCATATGCGCTCATTTCATCCTCAAAATATCCCCGTGAGGTAGGCACTATTATTTTCCCTGCTTACAAATGACAGCAGTGAGGCTCAGGAAAAGAGAGAAATTCTCCCAAGGCCACACAGGTAGCACATGGCAGAGCTGGAATCCCTGGTAAATCACTGTGCTTTGTGTCCCAGGTGTTAAGTCTTCAGGTGAAATTGTCATCATTCTTACAACTCTAACTACATGTATACGTTACTACATTAATAAAACTATGTTAACTGCTGTGTTAGGTGTATTGTGGGTTTATTAGAAGAATGATTTACAGTGATAATTTAAAGGAATGTAATACTACTATGCAGACCGAAGAATTCCATTCAAACCAAGTGCGATATAGTGGTATGAATATGATTAAAGGCAATATTGTATACAATGGGTGAATTAATATTAGCCAACATTTATGGTGCAGTTGTAACTCATGTCAGGTATTCTTATATATCTTAAATATTTTACTTGTTTAATTCTAATAGAAATACTATACAATATGGGGTATATTACCCTCATTTTATAAATGAGAAAAACAAGCTTCAGGGAAGTTAAATAACTTAAGTTACATAGTTGAAAAGTGGGGAAGCCTGGACTGGAATTCGGGCATTGTGCTATCTGTACTACTGCCTGGGTGGAACTAATAAGGGATTGAGGAGGGATGGGATAGGCAGGGAAGCCTCAAGAATGTGGTGTTACCATACTTGTAAGACTTGAATTGGCTCCCAAAGGAGAGAAAAAAAGTCCAGGTGTGTACAGGGAGTTCCATTTGAATAAGAGCTGAGAGACTGGCCCAAATCTTCTAGTCTGTTTTCTGATCTCCTTTTTTACTGGGTAAAAATAACACATACTATAAAATTTACCATCTTATCATTTTAAAGTGTATAGTTCAGTAACGCTAAGTATATTTACAATGCTGTGAAACAGATCTCCAGACCATTTCCAGTTGGTAGAACTGAAACTCTATGCTCGTTAAACAACTCCTTACCTCTCTTCTCCTCTCTGGTAACCATGGTTCTACTTTCTATGAATTTGACTACGGTAGATACCTTATGTAAGTGGAATCATGTATGTGTCTGTTTTATGACTGTTTTTTCACTTAGCATAATGACCTTCAAGGTTCATCTGTATTGTAGCATGTGACAGTATTTATTCCTTTTTTAAGGCTGCTTAGTATTTCATTTTGTGTATATACCACACTTTATTTATCCATTCATCCATTCATCCATTCATAGATATCTGGGTTGCTTCCACTCCTTATCTACTTTTGCACCACATTTGAAGTTAAACCTTTAAGATCATAGTCAGGTATCTTTTTTGTGTTAATACTTTCTCTTCTTTTTTTTTTTTTTTTTTTGAGACAGCGTCTTTCTCTGTCCCTGCAGTGGCGTGATATTGGCTCACTGCAACCTCCGCCCGCTGGGTTCAAGCGATTCTCATGTCTCAACCTCCTAAGTAGCTGGGATTACAGGTGTGTGCCACCATGCCCAGCTAATTTTTGTGTTTTTAGTAGAGACGGGATTTTACCATGTTGGCCAGGCTGGTCTCAAACTCCTGACCTCAGGTGATCCAGCCACCTTGGCCTCCCAAAGTGTGTTGGGATTACAGGTGTGAGCCACCATGCCTGGCCTTAACACTTTATTTTCTCGTCAAGCAGATTTGTTTTTGTTTTTGTTTTTTACCATAACCATTGACTTCATGTGGGCAGTGAATACTTATTTTGGTCATATTTGATTATTTGATTTTGGCTTCATATTGTTGCATTATATCAATTATACTATAGTCCTGTGTTAGCTGTCTTTCTGCAGTGATAGATGCAAAATAAATTTTAATAGACTAAATTCTACGTTACCATTGCTTTATATAGCAATTACAAAGATGTTCTCCCTTAATTTGTCATTGGCTCTCAACTCTCAGGCAATTAAATGTAAATGAATGTAGGCTTCCAGGTTTAGCCACGTACATGGACACATATCAAACTTAAATGGTGTGTAAAACTTGAATTTGCAAGATATGGTATATTTAAACAGCATTTCCCTAGTGTGAATATAAGCGCTTATGAACAGCTAGACAAAGGAGAGGGAGACTATTAAGTCTTTGCTACCTCTTTACTATTAAATCAATTTTATATCTACTATGAGGCTTTACAGTTTATAGCACAGGTTGTGGAGTCTGACTCTTAGAAACACTTAAGTTAGTGTTTCCACTGTTTGTCTATTGCGTGACATTCAGCGTCGGATTTTCCTCCCCTGCAGCTGTGAGGAGTAAATGAGGTCCTACACAAATGATTTGCAAACATCCACAACTATTGGTTATTATTATTAGCAATGTAATTCTGAAGGAGAATGAAAGAAGATGGATGTGTTTTGGTGGGTGGGAAAGAAGTAGTGGTTGAGGTAGAGAACAGGGTGCAGAGGAGGTCAGAGCCTGTGAGTGACCACAATTTAAAGAGATGACCACATTGAGGGAACTGGGCTTCCTGTAAGGGGTTTAATGGGGCTGATGTTGCCACACACTAAGGTAAGTGAATGGATGGCAGAGGAGAGAGATGCTAAACGACCAGTTTTATACTTTTTCTGGGGGCTAAGCACTCAGACTAGAAAAATAAGTTAGCAGGACTGACCTTCATCCTTTTGCAGTCTGCTGTATACTGTGGGATGGAAGAATACAATCATAAGCATATTTTCTCTGAAACACTTCCTCTTTTACATGGTTCTGGGAAAGAGTTAAGTTGAGCATGTCTTTATCTATACTTGGAATGAATATCTTGATATTAGTTTGCTTGATGTGCAAGTAACATGGTACCTATTTCTGTGTTTTGTACCAAAGCAAAGATGGTGTATTAGTCCATTTGTATTTCTGTAAAGGAATACCTGAAACTGGGTAATTTATAAAGAAAATTGATTTATTTGGCTCACAGTTCTGCAGGCTGTACAAGCATGGAGCTGGCATCCACTCAGCTTCTGGTGAGGCCTCAGGAAGTTTACAATCATTGTGGAAGGCAAAGGGGAAGCTAGCATATCAGATGCCAGGAAGGAGCAAGAGATGGAGGAGGTGCCAGGCTCTCTTGAACAAGCAGATCTTGCATGAGCTCATAGAGAACTCACTCATTACCACAAGGACCACACAAACCATTCATCAGGGATCCTCCCCCATGACTTCCCACTGGGAGGTCCCCTCCTGCTAGACCCACCTCCAACATCAGAGGTCACATTTCCACATGAAATTTGGAGGGGACAAAACATCCAAACCATATCAGATGGACTTCTAGAAGACCTGTACCCTCAGCTAATTAGTTCAGCATGTTGTCCATATGGAGACGTCCGGTTTTCCAAGGAATTAGTGATTTCTCCACAATAAGTTTATTAGCAAATAATAATTTGTTATTTGATTTTGGCTTCATATTGTTGCCTTATATCAGCTGTACTGTAGTCCTGCATGAGCTGTCTTTCTACAATGATAGATGCAACAATAAGTTTTGATAAACTAAATTCTATATTACCACTGCTTTATATGGCAATTACAAAGATGTTCTCCCTTAATTTGTCATTGCCTCTTAACTCTTGGGCAGTTAAATGTAAAGGTATGTAGACTTATAGGTTTAGCCATGTACATGGACGCACATCAAACTGAAGTCGTGTATTGCAGGGACACTTGAAGGCAGGGACACTTTTCTCTTTTATCATCCATAGTGTTGGGTACCATATTGGGAACTGATCAATTATAGAGGGTTGAAGGAGTAAAAATCACACTTGAATTTTTTACCTGGGTACTATTGCAGAATGTCATAGTCACTTTTTCTGTCTACTGGTGTCACTTAGTCATTTGTTGGTCATTAAGACCAGCAAAAGCATTTTGTCATATATCTCTGAATCCAATCAAGGGATATAGTTCCAATCCATTGGGAACCACTGTTCTGGAATACGGCCAGCTCTCATTGTTATGGAAATTTGTAAGACTTGTATTGATAATGTTGAAAAGTTTCATGATTCATTTAGCAGCCTAATTTGTAAATCTATATTTTTAAGCTTTTTTTCTTAGTTGTGTGATCCTCTGACTGCTATTAAGCCCATTTTCTTACAAAGTTTCTAACTTTGCTAAGGATGTGTTTCTGATTTTTCAGTGGTATGCTCTCTTTTTGTTTTAATGGATTGATCATATGACTGATTCTATTGTACTATGCTGTTTTCCATCCTGTAACGTATAGTTAGGCAAAGGTGATTCTAGAATTTGTCTCAATGACATCATGGTTTAATGAAGTAACCCATGGTTTTCAGTTGTTTGCTTTCCTTGTTCAACTAGGGGATTGATGACAAAGCTCCACTGGTAATGGGTAATGGGGAGGGAGTTTGGGAGGGGCTTACTATAGTGGCTTTCCTTATTCGAGACATTAGGGGGAAGCTTGTCCAACCCATTAATTTTTTTTTTTTTTTGAGACAGGGTCTGGCTCTGTTGCCCAGACTGGAGTTCAGTGATGCAATCTCAGCTCACTGAAACCTCCTCCTCCTGAGCTCAAGCCATCCTCCCACCTCAGCCTTCTGAGTAGCTGGGACTACAGGTGTGCACCACCACACCCGGCTGATGTTTGTATATTTTGGTTAGAGACAGGGTTTCACCATGTCACCCAGGCTGTTCTGGAAATCCTGGGCTCAAGCAATCCACCCACCTTTGCCTCCCAAAGCGCTGCAATTACAGGCATGAGCCACCTCACCCGGCCTGGCCCAACCCATGAGTTTTTAAAAGTCCCACAGATGGTTTAGAATGTTTCTAACTGATACCTACTGCTCCACCCCTCACACTCACTCCTGATTTGAGGACCTCTGTTAATGGTTAGATGAATTGGAGAAATCTGTGCTTGAAATCAATCCGCTCCATACTAGCTTGGTTACTTACTTAGACAACATTTTAAAACAATGTGCACCTTCCACTTCTCATCACAAAGCAAGGAAGAAGTTATTCAGCAAACATTTATTGAGCTGAGCAGTGAGCAGTAGACAAGATCCCTGACCTCTCAGAGCAGTCAACAGATACCAGCAGTAGTAGAAGCCGTGGAGACAGATAAGCAAGGATAAGGGATGGTGAGTCACAAGGCATGCTTGTATAGCATAGATTAGGGAGGGATCACCTGTCTGAAGAGGGCGCATTTGAGCAGAGACATACCAAAGTGATGGAGTGGCTGTGGAGACATACGTATATGCTGGAGAAGAAAGTTGTAAAGAGACAAGATCAAGAGGTAAGGTCTGAGGAAGGAACAGAAAGGAGGCTGGCCCTGAGGCTGTCAAGTGATGGAAGGGGAAAGTCAGGGAAGATTAAATTTGGAAGTCATAGGGAGTGATATGATGTGACTTTTCTTATGACATTAATTGTTCTGGCCCCTGTAGTGAGAGAATCTACTGTGTGGGGGAGAGGGGGCCAGGACAGAATCAGGAATATCAGTCTAAGAGGCTGTTGCAGTGGTCTAAGAGAGATATGATGGTGGCTTAGGCTAGGATGTGAGCAGGGTAGATAGGTAGTGTTACTGAATTGAGGATATAGTTTAAAGGTATAGCACAGTAAAGTAAAAAGGTGCTGTTTATTGAGTGATATGGTAAGCTGGGCATGTGGCAGGTACTCCTAAATGTTACTTCCCTTTTATTGCCTCATGGAATTGGGTCAGGATAGCATGGGCAAATGCACAGCCATGTCTGCTATTTATACATTCTCTAAACATGTACTGCATATACATGATGCACCATGCTTATAAGCAAGTAATCTGGTATTTATTGTGTAGCTTATATGGGTTTGTCCTGTTGGCAGAGTTTATTATGATAAAATAATAGTGATAACGGCAACACTTACTTAGAATTTTTAATGTCCAGTTGTTGTTATAAGTGCTGTGCCTGTATTAACTCATTTAATTATCACAGTAGCCCTATGAGGTAGGTACTAATATTACTCCCATGATTTTTGACTAAGAAACTAAAGCACAGAAAAGTTAAATACACAAAATAATAAAGCTAGTAAGTGGAGGAATTGGAATTCAACACAAGTTGTCTGGATTCAGAGTCTTGGCATTTATATTACACTATCTATGGAACAGCAGAATATAGTTAAACACTTGCTATGGTCTGAATGTGTGTGTCCCCCACCCCCCGCTCCCGATTTGTATGTTGAAACCTGACTGCCAAAGGGAATGGTATTAAGAGGTGGGGTTTGGGGGAGGTTATTAGGTCATGAGGGCAGAGCTCTCGTGAATGGAATTAGTCTTCTCATAAGAGAGGCCTGAGGGAGCTGTTTGTTTTCCCCTTGCCCTTCTGCCATGTGAGGACACATAGAAGGCATTATCTATGATGTCTGCAGGCGCCTTGACCTTGGACTTCCCGTCCTCCAGAACTCTGAGCAATGCACTTCTGTTGTTTATTAATTACCCAATCTAAGGTACAGATGCTCCCCAACTTATTATGGTTTGACTTGGGTTTTTTCGACTTTATGATGGAGTGAATGTGATGCCTTTGAGAGAAACCGCAATTCTTTAGTGATGCTGGGCAGTGGCAGCAAGCCCTGGCTCCCAGTCAGCCATGCGTTTTCAGTCTATAATATTTTCAGTATACAATGGGTTTATTGGGATGTAACTTCATTGTAAGTCCAAGAGCATTCGTATTTTGTTAAATCAGTCTGAACGGACTAGGACAACACTCTAAGAAGTAAATAGTGTAGGAATACGGAGAAGAGGATGCATTTCTTGTTCACTAGAACTCTTGTGAAGGAGAGTGTTTTAGACCTCAAAGAATAGAAAATTTAACTGTGGGGACACAATGACTATAGTGGTGAAAGTAATTATAGTGACAGAAGTGAATGTTTACTAAGCATCAGTACGTGCTAGGCACTATGTGCAAGTCACTTATGATGGATTGTCTCATTTAATCCTCACCAATGCTAGGTACCCTGGATTATTTCCATTTTATGGGAGAGGAAGTGGAGACATTGACATGGGCACGGGCCTATGTTTACACTGCTAGAACGTGGAGGAGGTGGGATTTTAATTTAGTCTTACTGCAAACTTGTGTGCAGTATGTTAGATGGGGGATTTTATCCAAGAGGAGGACAGTGATGAGCTTAGGCTCAGGTGGGCTGGTATAAAGCATGTTTGGGAAGCCTCAAGAACTTAGGACTGTAATTACCACATTTTGTCACACATCCCAGTTATAATTGGAGGGTGTAACAAGTGTAGACTCGTAGGACCCACAGCAGTTGTTGATGTACAGAAGATCCACAGATCAGTACCTGGAGGGTCACTGATCTAGACTGTGGCATACATGCCATAGACTGCAATTGGAGGTCAAAACATGGAGAGCTTCAATTTCGTATTAAGGAGCTTTCACATACTGGAATTTTATAATTAGGCATGCTCATCTCTGTGTATCTAATGATGTGCTTGGGGCTAGAGCCTCTAAGGAAAGAACTGGATCTGTGAACACTCTTGGGTGTTCAGACAGTTAAAATGTCAGGCAATTGGAGGACAGAGTTGACATTAACGTGCAGAGAGGATTTTAGGGCTGTGGGAGGGAGCCTTTTCCATGGCATGAAAAGGAATCAGATTCATTAACCATATTCAGCATGTTGAGTGATAGAGATGGTTTTGGGTAGAGCTTTTGGTATATCTTTCTTTGATTTGACCACCTAGGAAGTATATATGTGTCTGCCAAAGAAAGGAAAGGGCTGTTTATTAAAACAAAAATACACACATGCATACCAAAAAACTAATACAATAGGCTTCTCAATCTCTTCTGCCATTTTTATCAGCCTCTCTCACATCTCTTAAACATGTTCCAAGTGCTTTGCAAAGCTCTGGTATAGGAATTATAGATATATGTCAAGGAAGGAGTGATTCATTCTATTTTGAGGGGTTGATAAGATGCCTTCACAGAGGAGGTAATACCTGCCTGTTTATAATTTTAAATGGTGCTTAAGAAAGCAGATAGAGTGTATGCGAAAAGGTATGGAGCTGCTAAACAGTTTGTTGCCTCGGGGAAATAATTGACAAGAGTGGACTAAAGTGAATGAAGGATATTGGTAGAATGTTTGGCAAGGGTTGAATATGAGCTTGTAGTTGATACATAGGAATGCCTGTCTCATAGGAAATATGAGCATGGTGTCTGACACATAATTGCTGTTTACATCAATAGCACCTGCTATTATTATTGTTAGAGACAAAAATGTGATTTGGCACTATAAGCAATATCAGCATAGACTTTATCTGGTTGAGCATGTGGAGTTACATACCGAATTTGTGTGTTTGATAGTTCACTGACTGATACATGGAGACTGGGCTGAGAGATTTGTTCAGAGACCATTGCAGTAATCCATGCAAAAGATGTCATGAGGTTCGGAACCATGGCAAAAGCAGTGAGGATGGAGAAGTGTATCAGTCAGCTCAGCTGCTGTGACAAAATACCACAGGCCATGTAGCTTAAACCACGTAAATTTATTTTCTCACAGCTGTAGAGGTTGAGAAGTCCAAGATCCATTTGCCAGCTGGTAAGTTTCCTAGTGAGATTCCTCTTCCTAGCTTACAGATAGCCACGTTTTCCCTGTGTCCTTACATAGAGGGCTCTGGGCCTGGGGGAAAGAAAACTCTCTGGTGTCTCTTACAAGAAACTAATCCTATCTTATCCAGGTCCCTTCCTGATGACTTCATTTAACCTTAATTACCTCCTTGGAGGCCCTGTCTCCAAGTGCAGTCACGGTAAAGGTTAGAGCTTCAAGATAGGAATTTTGGGAGGACATAATTCTATCAGTAGCAAGGAGTAAAATCGCTAGCTCACCTCATTCCTTGAGTGTGGTGGATAATACAAAGGTGGACTTGGGAATACAGTCTAGGCTTTAGATTTGGGGTAGGGACAGATCATGAGGTTTCTTGGTGTGCGTGTGTGTATGTATTTTATTAAAATTGTTTTTCTCCTATTAAGGTTTTTGTGAACAGGGGTAAGCAAGACTATGACTTTTTATAATTTATTCTACTTCAGAAGGAAAATGCTTCTAATCCTCTCAAGTTATTGGCCAATTTATCATGTTTATAAATTCTAAAGTGGCTGAATACATTATGTCCACTTATTGTTCCATTGGTAATAATTATTTCCATCCTGTGATAATGCTAGTAAAAATAGACAATACACTTGTTGCAAAATAATTGTGTAGAAAAAGAGTGGCTTATCTGAGAATTGAGTTTGTATGTAGTGTTGAGGTGTAACTTTTCTTTTTTTAAAATTACTTATTTATTTATTTATTTATTTATTTTTGAGATGAAGTCTCGCTCTGTCTCCAGGCTGGAGTGCAGTGGCGCCATCTCGGCTTACTGCAACCTCCGCCTCCCAAGTTCAAGCTATTCTCCTGCCTCAGCCTCCCGAGTAGCTGGGATTACAGGCACGCACCCTCACACCCAGCTAATTTTTGTATTTTAATAGAGATGGGGTTTCACCATGTTGGCCAGGATGGTCTCGATCTCCTGACCTCAAATAATCCGCCAACCTTGGTCTCCCAAAGTGCTGGGATTACAGGCGTGAGCCACTTTGCCCGGCCGAGGTGTAACTTCTTTGTGTGTGACATTTTAGCATTTTAGGTGTTAACTCTGGGATGCCTTATTGACAAAGGCATTTCTTACCTTTCATCATTTATTTTGTATTTTTATTTCTCTGCTCCTGCAGTGTGTCCTGAAGAAGATATACTCTTTCCCTTTTATCCTATACCTGTTTGTTACTGCTTGCTGATATTTTAAAATAGTTGAAGCCGTAGCTTACGGGCAGTTGGCGTGTGGCATATGCAGAGTCCAAGTAGTGCCTTTTGTAGAGGGGTTTTTCAGTCCTGCATCAAAGCTTGCTCAGGGAAATTTTTCTTGTTTGGGTGTGTCTCATTTTATTACTTCAGTATATGTGTGTCATGCCTGCTCTGTACTTTTTTATTGACGCACAATGTACAGAAAGTTGCACATATGCATTTTCATAAACTGAACACACCTGTATAATTAGCATCTGGAAAAATGGACTTTTAAAAAAGTTTATTTTGTTTGGGAGAAAAATAAACCTTTATGAATCTGCTGTGTACATTGGAGGACATGTGATCTTTCATATTAGCATATTTTCTGTTATGTAATGTATTTAAGAATTAGCTGATTATTCAGTGTCATATCTTGTATATCACTATTGTTTACATACAATGCTGCCTGTTTTTATGAAATTGAAAATTATTGAACTGAGAAATATGTTCTGACTGCGTTTTAAGTATTTGCAAGAAAATGCAGTGAAAGGGAAAGTTGTTACATTCAACTACTGTTAAGAAAATTGCATAAAACTTGAAAGTCAAAAGAACATTCTTTCAGTGCCTTTGTGGGAATATTGTTTAACAGGACCACCTTAGAGATATTTTAATCCCAATTTTAATTCCTGTGCTTGGCTTGGCTATTTATTATTTGAGTAGCACATAGACACTGAGAAGTTACCTGTATGCTTATAGATTTTTGTCCAGTAGAAAAGATAACCCCAAATGTTATGGCTTATCATCCTGTAGGACATTAAACAGTTTGTTATCTAACCTAGCTATCTTATTCTAATACTTTAAAAAAACCCTTTCTGATGAACTATATACATCTTTCCCACAAATGCTCTTGGATCCAATCTTACTGACTTACTGGTTCCCTCATTTTTAATTAATAAGTTGAATAAAGTTTTTGATATATGTTCATTCAGTACATGTGTCAGTGTCACTTTTTTCACCTTT